>NC_142594.1:44822174-45123069 GCF_965207765.1 Zootoca vivipara | reverse complement strand
GAAGCCAGGAGGAGGGAGTGAGGAGGACGAGGCGCCATGTGAGGGAGAGGGAAAGAACGCATGCACGCTGGCGATCCACGCAGCGATTCTCAGACCGTCCGCGGGCTGGATCCACACGGCGATTGGGCCTGATCTGGCCCACGGACCTTAGTTTGCCTACCCACGCTTTAGAGCTTCCCCAAACTATGACTCATTTGTTGCTGTATCTTCCCCTGAAGAACCAGGACTGAGTAGAGGACAATGTTGGTTACTAGGGATACACAATGACATCAGCCAATATGTTCATTACCTGAGTTGCCTTCTTACTTATTTTTCCTCTGGATAATTAAGGCAGAGAAACAGGCAGCTGCTACTAATATATAGCACAGTGGCCGTGCAGATCTACTGCGTTATGTACAGTTCTAAATTTATCCTGTGCTAGGAATTGCCGATTTCTTTTGACTGGGCACTGGGTTCAAGTCATGACATGTTACATTATTACTTTGCAACTGACAGGACAATCCTTGATTTTTCTTATTCTTAATTCATTTTTTGTGTGTTTATTAATGGAAGATCCATTTTGTGCCAGGCCATCTTCATGGAAAGTCTCTTCCTTTAGGAAGTTAATGAATAGAATTTAAATAGTGCTGAAGTCTGCAGGTTGACCTTTTGTCAAAGGCTTGCTATTTCCAAGAGAACAATAGCCTTCACTTCTTGGCACAGGTTCAGAGCACTAGGAGTTCAAATTTCAAACAACAGTTAACAGTGAAGAGAGCTGCAATTAGCAAGGCCAGGTGAACAAGATTTATTTGTATTCCTTTACAATGATGCCACAGATAAAAATGCACCAGTCACACTGCGAAACATCAAAGAACAACATAAAATCTTAATTCTCTTGCAACAGTAACGGAATCTGAGCCAAACCGCATGGATAAGATTACCTTCATAAATTCTGTATTCAAGTCTTTCTGGAAACAAAATAAAATCATGTTGAGCTTTTGTACAATTAAAAGAGAATGGAAAACCCGAAGGAACTATGAAGAATGGAATACCCACAAGAATAATACTAACTAGAAACCAACAAAAAATAAAACGAAGGATTCCTCAAGAGTGTAAAAGCATTTTCTTGCACCCAGAAATATAAGCCTATGTGTAAGCACTCTAAGACTATCTAAGATCCATTACAATGATTCTCAACCTATTTTGAGCATGAGGGCTAGTAACTCAAAAGCAAAAATATGCTATGGCTCAAAATCATTACTTCCCTCAGAAATAAAATGTCGATATAGTTCTAAAAACTAAATGCTTTGCTCATTAATTGACTGATTAAGCTGGCTGAAGTAGCCTGCCTGCCTGCCTGCCTTTATTTTCTATCCCGCCCACCATTCAAGGATCAAAGGGTGTTTACAACATGAAAATATGTAACATAGTAACAAACAATAAAATGCACACACAAGAGTTTACAAGACCATAGATTGTTTGATTGGCCAAAGGTTGGTTCTATATGCACATGTGTGTGTTTTTATATAGACTGTAGCACTGGGAGAGCAAGGAAACATTTAGTTCCCCCATCGGAAGTCTAAAGTGGTCCAGTCTAGCAATATCTAGTATATCAAGGGAGGCCATTGAGAACATAAGGAGAGCCCTGATGGATCAGACCAAAGGCCTTATCCCATTAGCATCCAGTTCCCCACAGTTCCCCACAGCAGGACATGAGAACAGCAGCCTATACCTACCATTGTTCCTTAACAACTGATATTCAGAGACATACTGCCTCCCTATACATGGCCTACACATGCAGCCATCATGACTATTTAATTGATAGCACTATCCACGATGAACTACCCCATATTATTTTAAGGGATCCTATACATTAAGTTGTTGGAAACTAATAGCTTCACTGATCTGTTTTATTATCAATGATTGCCATTGTTGTTGTTGTTGTTTAGTCGTTTAGTCGTGTCCGACTCTTTGTGACCCCATGGACCAGAGCACGCCAGGCACTCCTGTCTTCCACTGCCTCCCGCAGTTTGGTCAAACTCATGTTCGTAGCTTCAAGAACACTGTCCAACCAGCTCGTCCTCTGTCGTCCCCTTCTCCTTGTGCCCTCAATCTTTCCCAACATCAGGGTCTTTTCCAGGGAGTCTTCTCTTCTCATGAGGTGGCCAAAGTATTGGAGCCTCAGCTTCGCGATCTGTCCTTCCAGTGAGCACTTAGGGATGATTTCCTTCAGAATGGATAGGTTTGATCTTCTTGCAGTCCATGGGACTCTCAAGAGTCTCCTCCAGCACCTTAACTGTACTCAAAAATGAGCCTACCAAAAAAGAAGAAGAGAGAAACCAATGTTCTGCTGGTTTGGTTTGGTTTGGTTTGGTTTCAGCTCTTGATACTTTTAATGCTGGAGGCAGAGGCAGAATTAAGGCAGGTCTCGAACCTGTGCTCTGAAGCAACTTGAGGAACGTCATGGAAGGATTCAGCTGTGTGCCAAAATCCCACTGGCCAAAAGAGGGAACAGTGAGTCAGGGGATCTCTCTTTATCCCTGCAGAGGCTCTTGTCGGAATTGCTTCACTCATCTCAGCAGAAGGGTCATTCCGCTGTTACTGCTTTTTCAGACCATGTTCTCCAGGCCGTCGATTTGACAGAGGTTTGGGTCTGAGACAAAGTTCTGGTGCCAGATGGCAAATACAGGTGGAGGAAGGGAAACATTACCAAGGTTTGACAAAAAGTAAATGAAGCAAAAATAATCCCATGTCTCACATTGTCAGTGACAATGCCTGCCAGGCAAAACAAATTTCTCCTTTCATGGCACCCAATGGCTGTAAAACCTAGGCATGCATGCAAGATTCTGATGAGTCACCATAATAATGAGATCGGTATGGTGGCTGTATAAAGATGCAGGATGGGTGCCCAAACAGCTTCGTTTTAAATGAAAGCACATTTACGAGTAAATAGATATGCAAGTAATTTCACTAAGAACTGTTCAAATCTCGCAAACAACAATTCAAAATGGGGCACCACATTTACTAAGTTTTGCACTGACTCATCTGCGGAGAAGCAATTTCACAGGCAGACACTCTTATCTGCTCTGCAAGGCAAAAAAAAATAGCTGCACATTTGACTAATAGTGTAATCACACACACACACACACACACAAAACCATGATGGGAAGTGTCTGCGTTAATGGAAACAATAACCATTCCTGTTCTTGTGTTCATTTTTAAGCAGCCATCCCTCTTAAAATGACTTGCATTACTACAGCATTTTCTACAGCTGCAAGCTTAGTCGTCAACACTATAAAGCAGTCCTTTGTGAAGAGCAAGAAAAAGGAGGTTGCACTTTGGGGGGGGGGGAAACAAATTAGAAAAAAAGATTTTGACTTGGCTCTACAACTTTACAAAGCCTGTCACAACAAGTAAATCATCTAAGACATTACTTGCAGGTCCCTAAAAAGTAGATTTAAAAACGAGGGAATTGAAGCAAATTGAATTGCATGGACTTGGGATTCCAGCAAGTTTACAGGATAATGTACTCCATTCCTTTTCACCTTCCTCTCTCCCATTTTCCCATTTTTTTTCTCCCAACGTATGTGGCTAATGAGCCTGCCAAGTGCCCACAGGGGTATCAGACTGGGGAGGTGTGGCTGTCTTCTTTTAAGTATTTCTTTTGTTCTTCTACAAACTTGGGGTTCCCCCTGAACATGACCCCTGCCCATGATTAACACTTCAGAGAGTGTAGAACCTGCATCCTGGCTTCCAGATAAAACTGACCTGGATCTGAAACAGCACAGGGAGTCCTTTGATACTCCTGGGTTCCACAGTCAGCTGTAACCTAGCTCTTTGCTCAGACCCTATTCCTAAATCCAGCTGCTCAAGAACAGCTGCCTCATCCTTAGCTTAAGTGCAACCAATTGGTTCATCTGGCCATTTTGTAGCAGGAAAATTCTCACTATTTTCAGAAGACTTGAGAATAGGATACTAATTACTTTGAAGGAGCCCACCGCAACTTCTCATTTATTCCTCTAATAAAGGACACATATTCAGGATTGCTTGATTATTTAGTTATTATTCTTCAACAGATTTTCACATTTAACTCACAAAGAGTGACAGTAACTCAGTAAAAAGGCAAGCAATCCCAGTAGTCTTTTAAAATTCAGGTTGGTAAAAAGAACAGGGATTCTAACCTATGTTAGTGTCTATGGATACAGAACTAGAAGGTAATAGTTATTCCAGAGCAATTAACACAGAGCAGAAGGGTGTAATCTTGATAATGAGATATTGGCAGTGCTTCTAACTGCTACATTTGCTGACCCTTCACTACCATTAGTTTAAATAATAGTGATTTGAATGGGTAGAAGAGAAAGTACAGTGGCAATATGCTCACTAGAACTCCCTAGAATTTTGGCCAGTGTTAAGGACAAAATGCCTACTTCAAAATTGCTTGTAGGTGGAGAGAATGCTTCTGTTTTTCAAATACCTATTGGGGGCACTTTGTACATAATCAGAGATGCTTTGTGCTTTGCAGGAGCAACAAAAAGTCTCCACAAAAGAAAGACCCGCTTTGTATTACGAGAGTACCAATTTCCCCAGGAATCAGAGTATTTTAAACCACAACAAAAGCTAGCAATGTTCGGAGCAAATACCACAATTGCTTGCTCTCGCTCTCTCAAGTGGTTGTGGTTCTCTTCCATTTTAGAAACTGGACATGGCTCTTTGGAAACCATTCAACCTACCTGGAATCCATCAATGAGTCACAGAGATGTCGCAAGTTGGTCACCAATGTAATTTGTACTGGCCAGTGACCACGCCACTGAGAATAATTCTTCCAAATCTCTTTTAACGGCGTGCACACTTCTGCACATGTACTCCAACCCCCACAAAGTGTGTGAATACTGGCATATGTATACTGCCATTACCATGGCTAAGAGGTCCATGTGTTCAGCTCTAAGTTAAGGAGAATGAAGCAAATTCTAACCACAGATTCCTTCAGCGTGCTGTTATAGTCTTAAGCTGTCCATTTGACCAACCATACCATCATTACTGTCACCTCTACCACTGGTGACAGCTTCTAATCCAGTTTTCCCCATGTTCGCATTGTTTTTCTCCACACGCATATGTACATTACAAAGTAAAGAAGGCAAAAGGTCAATTAGCAATCTGCAAACATTTCGGTATGCTCTACGGATTGGCTTTTAGCCCAGAATAGAACAGTCTTGTTCAAAGTAAAATATGAAACTTCGAAGGGACTGGAACTCAACATATACCGTATAGACCAGGCATCCCCAAACTTCAGCCCTCCAGATGTTTTGGACTACAATTCCCATCTTCCCCGATCACTGGTCCTGTTAGCTAGGGATCATGGGAGTTGTAGGCCAAAACATCTGGAGGGCCGCAGTTTGGGGGTGCCTGGTATAGACCTATATATTATAATCCATCTATTTGTCATGCTGCTATCTCAGTCTTTCACAACAATGTAATTTGTTCTCTTAGTTTCATCACCTATCATCATTAGTGGCTTCTGGTTGCACATTTTACAGATAGAGGATGTGTCATAACCTTTGGGCACCATAGAGAAGGCAGATTGATACAAGTCAATAACTCAATTAAGGAGCAACCATTTAATATATATATTATCCCTGATACTACAAACATAGACCTCTACTGTGAGCTGAGGTTAGGTCAAGCTACAGGACTAGCCTTCGTAACTAGATCTTTTGTGGTATACAATTACTGTGTTTAAAACATTCAATGCTACATACTGACTAAAAGAAAAGGGGGAAAAATCTGACCTGAATGGGATAAAACCAAGCCAGCTGTTTCCTCTCCTTTTATCCGCCCACATCTCAAAAGAGGCACTGTGTGCTGTCGGTCCACAGAGAAGAGCAGAAACATCACATGCCATCAGGAGGGCACAATGCATTGTGGGTCACTGAATCCTCCCGACCCAGAGCAGTCAATGTAAAGTCTCCAGCCACCCACCCCACCCCCACTTAATCTTGGGATGCTAAAACAGCACAAATAAAAACGGCAATCACTCGCTCTATTTAATTTCTACCAAAAAAAAAAAAAAGGGCAGCTGGCTTGCTCAATGGTGCAGCCTTCTCAATCCTAGATGCTCATGTAGAGAAGAGCACATTAAAGAGAAGGGTCTGTGTGGGTAAAACAAGTATAGAAATCAAGCTACAAACTCAGGTCAGTTACTGGTACCGTATATGCAGTCACATACTCCTATAATACTGACAAATGGCTCCTCTTTCTTTTCCAGACGGTATTCTTATAATTACTCCTCCCTAATCCTATTCATTATTTCCTTCAGTTCCTTCAGCCTCTCTCATTAGCGTTGAGTTACAATGCTCTGATTTCCAGCACAAAGGCAAGATGCATTGATGTCAACCATTATTTCAAGATGGGGTGCCAATTCAAGAACAGATTGCTTTGATTGCGTTCCCCTTCTTTAAAAAGTACAAACCAACATGCATAACTAAAGACATGTATCACTACAGTCCTCAGACCACCAAAGCTGTCTAAATGAAGTCTCATTAATGCAAATGCTTCTTCCCCAGGTCTAACTTAAGTGGCATTTCAACTACAGCTGCAGAAAATGGTCCCAAACACACACACACACATGGAATATTAAAATCATTCCAACATCGAACACACTTCAAGCCACATTCACTTTCAGTACACTCTATGCCATCTTCAGACTTCCTAATTCTTTTAAATCAGATTACACGGAGATAACATAAAGAGATATTGAATTAATGCAAAGACAGACGTCACAAACCGATGTCATGGTTTCTCTACCCAATGGGAGTTTCAGGAAAGTCAGCACAAGGCTCATCACACAAACTTTGAATTGTTCTCCTCCTTAGATCCATATGTTGCCGCTGTTACTTGGAATGGAAATCTAACATAATGGCCATATTACATTTCACATTGAAAGGCATTTTTGCCTTAATTTGATTAGCTAGGAAACGTCATTTTTTTAAACGTTACTAAAAGGCTTTCTTCCTGCCAACCTAGCAGTTCGAAAGCATGTCAAAATGCAAGTAGATAAATAGGAACCGCTACAGCGGGAAGGTAAACGGCGTTTCCATGTGCTGCGCTGGTTCTCCAGAAGCAGCTTTGTCATGCTGGCCACATGACCTGGAAGCTATACGCCGGCTCCCTTGGCCAATAATGCGAGATGAGCGCGCAACCCCAGAGTCGGTCACGACTGGACCTAATGGTCAGGGGTCCCTTTACCTTTAAAAGGCTTTCTAGTGAATACAGGGGGAGAAGGGATTCATATTTTTAAAGCGTGCCCTCAATGTTACTTCTTCGGCTGGTATAGACCACTAACATGGCTTTCAGAAGCCTAACCCGTTTCAAGGATATAATGTATTTTTGTGTGGTTCCATCTATAGTACATTACATTCAGGCAACGGGCCCTAATCGGAGATGCTATCAATTGAACATGGGACCTTCTACATAAAAAGCAAGTGCTCCAATACCGAGCTACAAAACTTCCACCATTAGAAAGGGTGGCAAGGAGTTGCCTTTGTCCAATTGTAGGCACAACCAGAAACATGTGTCGTGCAGAAACATGAGAGAGAGAGAGAGAGAGAGAGAGAGAGAGAGAGAGAGAGAGAGAGAGAGAGAGAGAGATTCTTATACACATTCTAGAAGCAAACATTTGGGGGTAGAAGAGTGAAGTATGCCTCCATATTTTTTTAAAAGTGTGTGTTAACTATCAGAAGCATAGTAAACACATAGCTGGTAGGGTTTTTATTGCAGCACGAGTTTTCCCCAGCAACACAACCCACTCCCTATGTTTGTGTGTGAGTCATGGATCTGGTGATCCAATGAGGTAATGCATCTGATTAAGTTGGCTGTTACCTATGAACACTCATGCCTATGAACACTCACACCAGGGTAAACCAAACCCCGTATCATCTTCTAATTGTTGGTATAGACTGATAATACCATTTCTCTTTAGGATACTGAGTGTCCAAGACATAAAGGCTGCCGGGTGATCGTGAAGGCCGAACTAGGAACTAGCAAGGCACTCAAGAGATCTAGCTGTAGGGATTTGCAGGGATACACAACTACTGATAGCAGTCAGTTGCAATACTGACTACGTAGAAAAGCTGGACCAATCTCACATTTCCTGATGGGAAGCAGCAGGGGAAATGGTACTGGAAAACAATAGTAGAGTCCATGTTCTGCTCTCTCTGCTGCTACAACTAGAAGGAGCCCTTAGAACAGAGCTTTCCAAACTGTGTCACGCTATTGGCTGCAGTGTGTAGAGGTGCTGTGTGAATGCCACGTTCCTCCCAGGGCTGGAAAGGAGTTAGTTTAACCTCCAGTTTGCTAATAAAACTGAATTGCTGTGTCACGAAATGATGCATGTCCAAAAAGTGTGTCACCAACATGAAACATCTGGAAAGCCCTGCCTTAAGAGTGATAATGTTCCTGCAAAATCTGCAGCTGTGTGATGTAGGGAGGGATCAAGAATGGCCTACAACAGGTACGAGCTGTGAAGGGATAGGAAAATAGGTCCTGCAAAAAGGGAGGGTATGCTTTTTTTGGGGGGGTGTCACAGGTCAGTAGGATGAGCAGTACAATACAAGAAGATGGTTGCTATTCATAAATGCAGGTAATTTTCTTTTAATTGAGAGCAGGGAGAGTAACTTACATGGCAATTTAGCCTGATTGTAATACATGCAACGATTAACAAGAGAATTAAGTGGATTTACTGGATCCAATTTTTTCCCTCCAATAAAGAGCTTAATTGATATTAATATGCAATAAGTATCTGAATATTTGCACATTTTATTTTTGAAACTTAGGAAATGCAAATCAGTTTTAACATAGGGACAATGAATGCATGACTTTGCGCAATTTGTAAAAACCACAGTAGGGGAAAACCTAAAAAGAGACTGGATAATAATTTTGCATTTGAAAAGGATTTAGACCTTGAGCCACAATGTAAAGTAAACAAGCTTCAATTATGCAGACATTAGCAAGTGCTTATCTTGACATACCCTGTTTCCCCCTTTTTAATACATAGTCATAAAGTAAGCCATGGCAGGGTTTTTAAGCATTTGAGAAATATAAGACATACCCCCAAAATAAGCCATACTTCCGCGCCATGGAAACCAACCCCCACAGGCACCTCCACTCACAGAGTCACTCCATGCGGCCAAGAGCTCTGCTTAACAGCTGATCGCGCTCCCGCCTTGCTGGCTGCATCCCCGTGCTCCGCTTGCCACCACCGCTTGCCACCACCGCTGGGCTCACTGCTTCTTCCTTGCCTGGCCCAGCCAAGGAGCTTGGAGCACCCTGCAGCGACGGGGGGAGCGCCTGAGCCAGTGGCCTCCGCCTGGCCTGGCCAAGGACGCCTGCTGCCCCGCCGCCCGGAACCGGTGGCTGCTGCAGTGCTGAGCACTCAAGAGAGCACAGCAGCGCCCTGAGCCAGCGCCCTGAGCCGTAAAACCGTACCAGTAATTAAAAAATAAGACATCCCACCGAAAGTAAGCCACCCTGTGTTTTTTTGAGGAAAAAAAGTTATAAGACGGTGTCTTAAAAAGGGGGAAACACGGTATGTCAGCGGCCATTTTGCATTCAGCAGGGCTAATGATGCATGGAAGCTTTATGCTCATGCTGCGCTGGCTCCTCACAAAGAGAGGTATATAAAGTATATTGAGATTTCTTTTAAGCAGCCAACTTGGTGCTAATAATAAAACGAACAGTTGACAAGCAAGCCTCCGAGTACACATTATCCTTCTTCAGGCTAAGACAGAAGCATTTTTCAAAGCCCTCCAAAAAGGAAAGAGGAGAGTATTGCTTAGTGCGTTCATATTTCAAATGCCATGTAGTCCATACTGATCCAAAGGCATTTAAATGGAAATGTAATTAGAAGCAGGAGTGAGTGGAAAAGGGTTACTGGAGTTATGAATACTGTACTTATTGCTATGAATCATATTTATAGTACTAAGGTTTATCAAGGTCCTGATCTTGCACTTTCATTGCATCATTTCTAAATTCTTGCGCATCAGGTACCAAGCTAGAAAGAACTACGGTATCAGACTCACCTAGCACAAGGAAAATATTTAATTTTATTTGTGTGTGTGTGTGTGTCTCACTCTTTGGACAGCAGTCTCCCAGAGCAGCACTTAAATAAAATGACACTAAAATATGAACCATTCGCACGAAAAACTTAATACAAAAGCAGTAGAAAACAGTAAATAGAAGTCCTGCACATTTTGAGAATCCGATTTACGTTTCACCTGCTGAACTTTAGTATGAATTTCAGTCGCACTCTCCCCCAAAAGGCTTTAAACTTGACCTTTCATAATCTATGGGCTCTAAGTTATTTCATTCCGAATAGAGGAAGGTTTTGCATTTGCTGCCTGTTTATCTTTCAGTCCTAAGCAATTCAATGTGAGATTTGAAAGATAAACCAAGGACAGGTCATTCATTGCCAGAGAGCAATAACCTACAACTGGAAGAGTTAATAACTTGTTGATAGTGCTGGGATCTAATTAAAATCCTCTCTCCTTGGGCTATCCTTGGCTTTACAGTTGTGTATGGAAGTTGTTGTTGTTGTTGTTGTTGTTGTTGTTGTTGTTGCTGTTGTTGCTGTTGTTGAAAATCGCAACCAAAGCTTCTTGGTGCCACTACACAAAGTGAACAGCTTTGATGACGAAGTACTTACTTTTTATTTGCTCATTTTCCAGACCTAAGACACAGATTAAAACTCTTATTGTAGGCTTCATTCAGCCGCTGGTGCTCTACTGATAACCTCAATGCAGGAAAATCACATTCTGAAGCAAGATGCAGATGGAGTGTGAAGCAAAAGATCCATAAGATCTGAGAGCAGATTGGGGACAATTTGCAATGGCTATTTTATTTTAATTTTTGGAAGGGGGGGACGACAAAATCTTTAGAAAAGTCATGGGGGGGGAGAAGAGAAGGGAGGATCAAAGCCAAGTCTTGCAAAGAAAACAAAAAATGTGCTATTCACATGCATGGTTGATGATTTAACCTAGTGAAGTAGCTCCTTCCAGGCTATAGGACAGGATTGTGTCATACTTCACAGTTTGAGTAGAGCTGAGCGATCTTTTTCAGTCTGTGGGTCACATTTAGGAGACCACATGCCAGTGGTAGGCAGAGCTGCAGGCAAAATTAAGTGAAACAACAGAAGTGGCTCTTACCTTTGTACAGTAGGCATCCATGAAAGAGACCTCTGTACTTGCCTGCTCCATCTAATATCCAGGTAAGCAAGAGGCATTCTCACAGTTGAAGAATACATTCCAACCAGGCAAAGTATTATAGGAGTGTGTGGAGAGGGGACCAACGAGGGGAATTACCTAGGGAATAGTCCCACGTGCCAGAGAAAGAGAGGGAGGTCTGGCGGGCTCCATAATTTTCTATACTCTTGTTGAAAATAGTGTATTAAGGAGCTCCTCACTTGTGGTGAGCGGAAGAGCATCTCCAGGAAGCAAGTCTTACCAAAATTTTCACGTGCAAATACACGCCAGTGCAAAAATCCACAACACGAGCATGTTTATTTTTCTCCATTTTGCAGAAGGTTGGGACATTCCACACCTACAGATCTTGCCAGCCTCTTGGCCCTCGTAGTTCAATTATTTACTTTCATACCTGACCAGACTGAAGAATATTTGAGTTGTAAAATGAAGGTATCATTGCAAGGGCAACCCTATCAAGTGTCATGACCTTCAGCAATCTCATATTCTACATTCATTTTTTGGAGACCAGTTCTGATGTTCTACTACCTAATGCAGGCATCCCCAAACTTCGGCCCTCCAGATGTTTTGGACTGCAATTCCCATCTTCCCCGACCACTGGTCCTGTTAGCTAGGGATCATGGGAGTTGTAGGCCAAAACATCTGGAGGGCCGCAGTTTGGGGGTGCCTGACCTAATGTCTGCATACATGTGTGGCCTCATGACCATTGGTAATAGTTTGTACAGGGCTGTGGGCAGTCTGCAGTATTAAGAGCAAGAGAAGGAAAACATGGGAGCCCCTGGTGAAATTTTAACTCATAAAGATCAATTCATTATTTCCTTGCCATATACATGCTAATCTAGCACTACCATGGATGTACACAACTGTAAAACAGAATTCAACTGAGCACAGCTGTTAACGTGGATGAAAACCAGAACAGTACTCTCTCACATTAAAAGGGGTGTGTGGGTGTGGGTGCGTGTAATGCCCATTGCCATTTTTTCCATGAAACCTTTATAAAAGCTGTGAGCTAAACAAAAATGGAACACATCTGTTATTGAAAAAAACACCACAATGAATTCTGAAATTCTTTCCTACGAAAAGTATACAGTCATACCTCATGTTGCGTCCGCTGTGGGTTGCGTTTTTCCAGGTTACGAACGCGGCGGACCCGGAAGTGTTTCCTTCAGGTTTCGCCGTGCGCGCATGAGCAGAAGCATTCTGCGCACTTCACGCATGCGCAGAAGCATTCTGCGCACTTCACGCATGCGCAGAAGCATTCTGCACACTTCGCACATGAGCAGAAGCGCTCTATCGTGCTTTCGCGCATGCGCAGAAGCGCTGCTCGGGTTGTGGACTTTTCGGGGTGCAAACGGATTGGATCCACAACCCGAGGTACCAGTGTACTCTCCAAACTTCATGGGTCTTCCAGGTTCAGTGGTACTATTTAAAGGTTTACGAAGGTTTTTAATGGAACAGAAAGTAACAGTCTGATCTCGATAACTAGCTATGCTAGCACATCTGCATCAGCAGCTACACCCGTGAAACAAAACATGATACGACACTTACACTGCAACAAAGCTGCACTAGAGTTTTCAGGAGACATACCTGTGCAAAAACTTGTGCCTAGAATGTTGCACACAGATTCCCCCTCCTCCTTCCGTTTAATTTCCTAAACATAAGATTTTATTTATTTATTTTTTGCTGCCAAATAAACTAAAGGTGCGTCTGAATGACAGCTGCCCATCAAGACAATGTTTTCACTTTGGATTTCACTTTGATTCTGATTTAATTTTAGGGTGTATTTTAATTGACTGCCTGATTTTATGTTAATCTATATACAGAATATATAAATGTAAACTGGCCATGTCCGTTAGTATCCACGTTTCACCAAAACCGCTTGACCGATTGCGTTCAAATTTTGACACAATGCCACATGCGAATATGAGAGCAAGCCCATACCGTTTTCAAAGACAGATGTCACACCTGTGCCACCCAAACCCCGTGTTTCAAAACACACCACTCAGATGAAAATGCATTCTGGGAAAAGAACCAGGTTGCAAACCAGCGCCCTCTAGCGGTGGCTACACTGGTACTGCACCTATAAAACCTTCCCTCTCAACAGCACCTTGGCTCCCGTTTACATACTAGGCCAAAACCTTTACAGACTAGGCCAAATGGAGGTACTGGCACACCTGGGTGGGGGTTGGGGAGGACGGGACAGGATAGGTCAGGACACAGTGGGACCAGTCACAGGGATGAGCCGGGGGTGGAGGGAAGAGGGGGCATGATACGTCATGGGTCGGGACAGGGTGGGTGGGGGAATCACAGGGATAAGCCGTGGGTTGGGGGAGGGGTGGGATACGTCATGGATTAGCACAGGGTGGGGTCAGTCACATGAATTAGTCACAGCAACGCGTGGCAGGGCCAGCTAGTATGTTATATATTTGATGTTCCAGGTTTTGGCTAGGAAGGACGGGGGAATAAATAAATAAATAAATAAATAAATAAATAAATATTATTATTATTATTATTATTATTATTACTACTACTACAATTTCCTACAAGCACTATATTGAAAATAATTCACCCTATTTGACAAGCACAACAGCAAAACCCTTAAGGAGCCACCCTTTCCTCCTGCGTTCCTGACTTCCACTTGGCAAAATGGATTATTAGCCAGGTACGCAGGTGAAAAGAACACAGCTCCTAATATTTCATGTTGACACAACAACAACTCCTGCTGAAGTGAACATAAAAAGAAATACATTCATGCTTCGCAACGGGGGAGTGGGGGAGAATATTTTTATGATCGTAAACCTAAAGAAGTGTGAAAAATACAAATCTAGGTTTGCCAGTTGTTCAAATGGGGGAACCTTCGCTTTACATATTGTGCAAACTGCTGCCTCATAATGCAGGTAAAGTGGTTTTTTTAAAAAAACCCAACTGCTTTGCATTTGCTCCTACTACCAAAGCTAGGGGAAGAAAGCTTAAGGAAAGATCCTCCTGCAATGAAAATCTCATCTCCCTCGTAATTTCTGCCTTGGAAGTCCAGTTCTGACAGGTGGGAAACGCCCAGCTGAGAGGTGCTGCTTCAGACTACAGATGGAGGCTCACCTAATGTTTCTCCATACAAAACATAAATAAATCCCTCCATATTGAAAACTGTGTCGGGGGGGGGGAGGTTTGTAGCCCAGCTTTTACCCTGCCCTGATAAGTTTTCAGTGAGGAGAGTTTTGTGGGTTTTAATGGAGTCTGAAATGGTACAGCCCTAATGAAAGCTTGCTATTGCTAGCCCTCAAAGCACAACACAGCATATTGGAAGAGAGATAATGGCAGGGTGATATGATTCCTGCTTTCGTGTTTCCAAACAGTACATGACTTTGCCTCTCAATTACTTGAAAACAGAAAATCCTTTTTTCCCCATCTCTCTCTCTTCTCTCTCCCAGATTTTGAACCCTTGGCAGTTGTGTACTAATAAAATCATTCTCCTCTCCAGCTTGTAATGTTCAGCCACTGCTGGGTATTGTGGCCTCATATCCAGCAGAAATGATGTTTAGGCTGTGAACCTGCACATGCCAACGTTCGAAACTCCCAGGAGCATTTTGCGACAGGGAATTTCATTAGCGCGAGCTCTGGGTGCAGTACTGCACATAAAATTTCAGATTAAAACTGCAGAGTGAAAGGAAAGGCGGGCCTTTTCTGCCTCTCCACTTCCAGCCACTCTCTGAAGACTGGAGAAGAGACCCTCTTAAGAATATTGGGGGGGGGGCAGGCAGGGGAAGCATGGCTTTGTTTTTTGCAGTCTTCAGATGAGGACTAGACCATGTGAAAAATGAGCATAAGATTTTAGCTGCAGTTCATTCATTTTCAGCTTTGTATTCTTGTTATTAAAAAAAAGAGTGTGCCTAGACATTCCACCCATAACCTAGGTCCAAGGTGCCATTTAGCTCCTGGCTTTCATATCTCAGTTTCTAACACTGACACACACTTACACAGAAGTAAGTACTATTGAAATCAGCATGGTTCAATATCACTTTTGGTTTGTATGTGAAGACATAACTTGTCTCCGTATAACCAACTGAGGTTTAAGACTAATGACTGGAATTCCAGAACCATCAGGTATTGTGCTTTTGAATTAACATTAATAGAAACTGGGAAAACCAGAAGTTTAAGAAATCCAGTACCTCTGTCCTTTTCCTAAAATAGGCTTGCAAGATCTCACAGCAGTAGCTGCACAAGTTTCCCTACAGGGGAAAGAAAATGTCGAATGACTCCAGAAATCACTGCCGACAGCTGGTCTTTGATGATGAGACAACATCACCAATCTAGAAGGAAAGTTTATCTCACGTCACATGACTTCACTATATGAGATTCTGTCCAGTCAGAAAGAAACAAAAGCTCTCCTTCTTCGTTAGTCTATTAGAGATGAATCCTAGCAGTTGTTTGCCTATACATATTGGCTAGAATGGCCAGAACACAGTCTAAGTATTTGTCTTAATATCTCAAAAATTAAAAGTATACAGGGGGAGGCGGGGGAAGGAAGAAGGAAGAAATCATAGAGTTGGAAGGGACTCCAAGGGTCATCTAGTCCAACCCCATGCAATGCAGGAATCTCAACATAGAATAATATAATAGGATGGCGTTCATAGGGGGGGGGGGGAGGAAGGAATCCAAATAATGTTCTGAACTGGTACTTTGCCATGCCTAGGATCCAAGCAGTAACCAAATCTCCAGGCAGAATAGCAACCGTACACAGATTCTATTTAAACACTGAGGTCAGGTCAGTCTGCCTAAACAACTTGCACCAAAACTTCTCTTGTTTTTTTTTTTAATGAGATGAAATCATTGTTCCAAACTAGCTATATTTAGATAAGAGGAAAACACCTACACTACTCCTCCCCCTTCCTCCGATGAATAAATAAATCCCTGACTGGCTCAGAAGACATATTCATTATTTCTGTAATTATAGTGTGCCAATCACATACTTTTCCCCCCCCTCCAAGTGAAGATTTAAAAAAACCACAGCCTTCTGCTTTTCTCATTTTAATACCTTTAAAATGGCAACATATTGATCGACACAGGTGATGAGCAGAGTAGCATCCTCTTGCATTCAGGGGAAACAGAAAGAACCTCATAGGATGTGTGTCCATAAGACGACTCAACACTGCAGACTAGAGGCAGTGAGGTCACTACCAACTGCCCTATCGGGGCTGATGGACTGGGGTGCTGTGATGTCACTTTGGACATGCAGGGGCTGTGCTGGTGGTGTGTTCCCAGTGACGCAATCCCCCAACTGGCTTCCTCTGTGCATGGTCAGCACGTAGGACTCATCACTGGGACAGTCCTTGACTAGTTGCTACTGCCAATGTCTCCAGAGATGCTGTGGGTGTGGGCTTCCATTTTTACACAATAGTCGTATTTTCTGCTTCACTCCCCTCTCCTGGGCTGAGTACATGTAGCATACAGTGGCCATTTTCAGCATAAGACCAGGGGTAGGCAACCTAAGGCCCAGGGGCGGTCCAATCGCCTTCTAAATCCAGTCCCCAGACGGTCCAGGAATCAGTGTATTTTCACGTGAATAGTTACAGGCAGGTAGCCGTGTTGGTCTGACGTAGTCGAAACAAAAAATAAAAAAAATTCCTTCCAGTAGCACCTTAAAGACCAACTAAGTTTGTTATAGGTATGAGCTTTCGTGCGCATGCACACTTCTTCAGATACACTGAAACAGAAGTCACCAGATCCTTACCGGTATGTATAGTCAGAGGGTGGGGAGGGGTATTACTCAGAAGGGTGGTGGGAATGGGTGATTGGCTGATGGTAGTGGTAAACCTGTTGACTGTTAATGACTGCAATTGGTCTTGCAGGAAAAAGCAAGGGGTGAGATGGCTAAAGAAAGCTTTATCGTGTATAATGAGATAAGGATCCAATGTCTTTATTCAGATCAGGTCTCTCCATGGTTTTAAGCTTGGTAATGAGTTCCAATTCAGCAACTTCTCTTTCCAGACCGTTTCTGAAATTTTTCTTTAATAAGACAGCTACTTTGAGATCTTGTATAGAATGTCCTGGGAGATTGAAGTGTTCTCCTACTGGTTTCTCTGTGCTGTGATTCCTGATGTCAGATTTATGTCCATTTATCCTTTGGCGTAGGGTTTGGCCTGTTTGTCCAATATAGAGAGCTGAAGGGTACTGTTGGCATTTGATGGCATACACAGTGTTAGAAGATGAGCAATTAAAAAGTCCTGAGATGGTATGTTTGATGTTGTTGGGGCCAATAATGAGTAGAATGTGTCCTTTTATTTAAAATGCATCTCTGCGTTATTTGTGGGGCATAGGAATTCATTCATCCCCCCCAAAGATAGATAGATAGATAAGATAGATAGATAGATAGATAGATAGATAGATAGATAGATAGATAGATAGATAGATAGATAGATTAGATAGATAGATAGATAGATAAGTCTGGGCCCCCACAAGGCCTGAGGGACAGTGGAGCGGCCCCCTGCTGAAAAAGTTTGCTAACCCCTGCCCTAGACCCACCCACCCACAGCCAATTTGTAGCTTGTTCTTTTTTTAGCGTTTATGTTTTTTTTAATGTAGTAAATCATGCTGTTAAAATATGTGGGTGAGGCGACACCAATAAATATAAAATGGTGGTGCTATGTACTTTTTTCTGTCCCAATCCTCTGCCTCCCATCTATTTTGTTTTCAGTTCTATCTAAGGAGAGATACATAAATGTGTAAGTAAATGCACATACAGCGTATTGGCTTGACCACTGAGGATCTCACACTCTCTCTCTTTTCCCCGCCCCCCCCCCAAGCCCATATCTAAGAGTAAATGGGTTGTCCAATGGGCTTTCTTGTCTGCCAGTCTCAATGGCTTGTTTTTGCTGCTCTTTAATCTCTCATGAGGGTTATTTGGTTGGTCTATAATCTAGAGCGGGTATAATTTGCGGTCCCACTGCACAAGTAAGAAATCTGGAACAGAACTCAGCCTGTTGGCCTTCATTTTTAAAGCAAATTTATGGCCCTCATGGCTGGAAATATAGGCTTTTAAAAATATGTTCAAGGTTTATTTTTTAAAAAAAAACACCTCAGAAGCAAGAAAAGCAGGACCATTTCCAAACTTGTGCGAGGGAGCAGAGAATTCAGTGTTCTACATAACTCCTTTCCTCCCTGCTATGGCTAGCGGGTTTAAATCAGTGGAGCCATCAATGCAGGAGTTGGGACAGAAATCTGGGGTCCTCTCAGCAGACTGAGCAGGAAGCACGGAAATATAGCAGCAAGGGCGTACCCACCATGCGGCAAGTTAGGGCAGCTGCCCTACTCTAGAAGCAGGGCTGGTGGGCAGAGGCGGAGCACAGCCCGGCGGAGCGCGAGTTCGTCGTTCCCGCCCGCCGCGCTGCGCCCTCCCTCCAGCTCCCCGTCGCGCCCTCTGGCAAGGCCAAGCGCGGCGGGGAACCAGAGAGCGCGGCGCGGCGGGCAGGAACGCTGAACTCGCGCTCCGCTGGGCTGGGCTCCGCCTCCGCCCACCAGCCCTGCTGCTAGGGAGGGGCACAGCCCGGCGGAGCGCGAGTTCGCCGTTCCCGCCCGCCGCGCTGCGCCCTCCCTCCAGCTCCCCGTCGCGCCCTCTGGCAAGGCCAAGCGCGGCGGGCGGGAACGCTGAACTCGCGCTCCGCTGGGCTGGGCTCCGCCTCCGCCCACCAGCCCTGCTTCTAGGGAGGGGCACAGCCCGGCGGAGCGCGAGTTCGCTGTTCCCGCCCACTTTGTGGCCCCTCCCCTTCCGTGCCTTGGCCCCTCCCCTTGCCCCCCCCTAGTTTTGATCCTGGGTACGCCCATGTATAGCAGGGCTGCCTTACCACATTTGGAAGAAGTCATATACATTGTCATCCAAAGGTCTTGGAAGTGGGAGTATAATATCCTTAAGTTCAGTGTCGAAAAACACCCAACTGCACCCCTGGGGTAAAATACAGTAATGCAAAAATTGCAAATATTTGAGAAGGGACCATAACTGAAATTCACATGCCTTGCATTCAGAACGCCAATTTAATCCCTGGTATTTCCAGCTAAAATAATTTCATTAAGAACAGTTAATGCAGATGTGGAGAACCACTGTCAAGTTTGAGAAAGCAATACTGGGTTACCAGAATGCAGAAGCTTTGATTATGCAAGTTGCACAGTTCAGACTTTCTAAATACAGGGGGCAGTAGGGGTCAAAACATGGCGGTTTCCTCACTGCGAGAAGTGAAGTGACAGGGAACCAGGCAGAGGGCCTTCTCGGTAGTGGCGCCCACCTTGTGGAACGCCCTCCCATCAGATGTCAAGGAAATTAACAACTATATGACTTTTAGAAGACATCTGAAGGCAGTCCTGTTTAGGGAAGATTTTAAGGACTGATGTTTTATTGTGTTTTTAATATTCTGTTAGGAGCCGCCCAGGGTGGCTGGGGAAATCCAGCCAGATGGACGGGGTTATTTATTTATTTATTTATTTATTTTTCAGACAGCATGACCATTCAAAAGAGACTGACTGTTACCACACACCAATGAACAATAAAATGGAAACCATTCCACAGAGTCATAGAATTGTAGAGTTGGAAGAGACCACAAGGATCATCTAGTCCAGGCATCCCCTAACTGCGGCCCTCCAGATGTTTTGGCCTACAACTCCCATGATCCCTATCTAAGAGGACCAGTGGTCAGGGATGATGGGAATTGTAGTCCAAAACATCTGGAGGGCCAAAGTTTGGGGATAACTGATCTAGTCCAACCACTTGCAATGCAGGAATCTTTCACCCAATGTGGGGGCTCAAACCCATGACCCTGAGATTAAGAGTCTCATGCTAGATTGACTGAGCTATCCCTCAGAAGAAAAAAACTGGGATCTCTTGAAGAAATGCATTTTCACCAGGGAAAGTGAACAAACCTAGAAGAAAGGGCCAATGCGTTTGATAAATACTTCCCCCATTAAGATGGCAGATTTCCTTCCAAGGAAAGGTTCCTCTTTCTTTTTACGGCTCTGGAGAAGCCAAAATGTTAAACTTAGTACATGGGAAATTGGGCTGAAGTGCTCAAACATGAAGATCACTGGCTGGCCTTAGGCCAATCCCTTATCTCTTACCCTAGTCTACCTCATAGGGATGCAGCAAGGATAAAAAGCAGAAAGACAAAGATACTTCACACCTTGAGGGAAGGGCAGGATTAAAACGTAACAAATAAAAAGGGACAGTTTCTTGCATCCCAGAGTACCTGTACACTTGCTGCTTTGCTTCTGATTTCTTATATAGGCAGAAGCACAGCCAGAGATGGAGTCCAGCAACTCTGCCTGCGACAGCCAACAACCCAAATTGAATGAATTATTTCTATCCAGACATTGTTTGTTTTTTTAAAGGTGACTTGGGGACACACCAGTTCCCAGCTGTGCTGATTCTACAGGTGAGAGATATGGATGGAAGTAATCAGGATGAAACGTTTGGGTGCATTTTTGCCTGGGCAGCTCAAGCTTCACGCTAACAGGGAGGAGGAGATTCTCAGAAGAACATTAAAAATTCATGCAAAGTAATTTCTACCATGAGTAGCTCTCTTGTCTGCTGGCTGCCTTAATGATCCATTCACTGACCACCGTGTTTCTAAGTGGATGTTTAATGGAGACCACATTAGAGTTTGGATTGCATTTTGCAGAAAATACCAAGAATGGACTTTTAGAATTATCTGTAGGTATGCACGTTTGTGCGTTAAATCCTGCCCTTATAATAAGCTTATGTACGGGATCGTCTTTTGGGAGAGGGAAGGGGGATGAAATCAAGGAAAGAGATGGAAAAGAAAATGGCAACATCAGAAAGGTGAGGATTACAGGGATGGAATATTTGAAGAAATACTCTCAACGACAGGCTTTTGTCCTACCAATGGCTGACTTGTACTAATCAGCCGGTTGCCTATGAGTGGAAAAAACTCTCAACACAGAGGTCCTTCTCTGTGCCCCATCTAGTATGGAGGCATAACTGATGGTGACAAGAAACAGGGTCTTTTTAGTGGCTGCACCAACAATGTGGAACACCGTGCCCCATGGAGCGGTGTTGGACAGTGTTCTGGCTGTCTTTCACTGATGGGTGAAAGCATTTTTTAATTCTGGCAGGATTTTGCCTTGCTTTAGAACCCGACGTTTGGTTTGAACATTGTGTTTTATCTGTGGTCTCTACCCTTTTTTTATTGATTTGCATTTCAAAATATTATTTAGGGCAATATTGCGATTTTCACTTGTTGTGAGCTGCCCTGAGTAGCCAATAGAACTTATTTCATATATTCATATACCACTTAATATTAAAATAAAGGTAAAGGTAAAGGGACCCCTAACCATTAGGTCCAGTCGTAACTGACTCTGGGGTTTGCAGCGCTCATCTTGTGTTATTGGCCGAGGGAGCCGGCGTACAGCTTCCAGGTCATGTGGCCAGCATGACAAAGCCGCTTCTGGCAAACCAGAGAAGCACATGGAAACGCCGTTTACCTTCCCGCTGTAGCGGTTCCTATTTATCTACTTGCATTTTGACGTGCTTTCGAACTGCTAGGTTGGCAGGAGCTGGGACCAAGCAACGGGAGCTCACCCCGTCACAGGGATTCGAACCGCCGACCTTCTGATCAGCAAGCCCTAGGCTCAGTGGTTTAACCACAGCGCCACCTGGGTCCCATAATATTAAAATAGTCACTAAGCAATTTCCAAAATACAATACTATGTATTTACAATGGGCAATGAAACTGAAACACTGCAGCAAAATACAAAACTACATTACAAAACAGTAAGATCTCCAAAAAGAAGAACAAAGCTGCACAAAATACAGCAGCACAAAATTACAGGGGGAAAAATGTATTTTAAAGTAACCATGGCATACCCCTGAACACAAGAAATTTCAGCCATATGAGATCTATATATTTCAGCCTATACATAGTGGGTGGGCTGTGGGCTTGTCCACACCACACCACCCCCACAAAAAAACCTCCATGCAGCACCTGCTTCTCTCCTATTAATTTTATTTAAGTAGACTGATGGGCAATAATGGAAAGAGACTCATAAGTACAGCGGAACCTCAGGTTGCGGATGTAATCCGTGACAGAGGCACATCCGCAACCCCCAGCGTTCGTAACCTGCAGCGCTGCGTCTGCGCACACGCGTGACGCAATTTAGCGCTTCTGCACATGCGCGAGCGGCGAAACCCAGAAGTAACCCTTTCCAGTACTTCCAGGTTTCCCACGGTCCGTAACCTGAAGTGTCTGTAACCCGAGGTACCACTGTAATATGCCTACACATAAGCTCATATGCATGTGCTAATTAATATTAAAAGCTTTAAACTACAATTTTTATTACAATCATAATGTTGCTATGCACAGTGTAAAGAAAAAAAAGCAGCACAGCCTCCATTCTTTTTCTGCCAATGACTTAGGAACCAAGATGAGAAGAGAAGGCAGGCAACAATAGGTGCTTAAAATTTTCCTAAAGCTCTAGGTGCACTGGTGCCTTGCTAGCACATCATGGCAATGTGCAAAAGCATGTAGCCAAAATTACAAAATTAAAACTGCAATGACATTAAGCACATGCCAACTACATCAACATACTTTGCTTCTTCTTTTTTTAAGCCAATGAATCTCATGGAGATGCATGTAGGCTGAAAACAGCGTCATCCAATCTCCCTGCCTCTTCTTGCACAGCCTCTCGTTAAAGCAGAATCAATGAGGATATTTAGCATGCAGTATTTCTCGCTCACAGTATGCATTAATTATAAGTCGTGAAATTTGTACTTTCTCCTCAAACAACCTAAAACCAAAAAAAAAAGAGTCTACTAATGTTATGTTTCGAGCTGAACAAAAAATGTCAACTTCTGCAGTTGTATTCATTGGGAGCAACACTGAGACTATATTGATTTCACTGCTAAAAGCAAATAATTAATCATTTCCATCTCCAATGTGTCTGTTTTACAGGTTGATGCAATATCACAAAAGCCTAACCATTCATGTTGCCCACTGCCAGCTCTCAAATTACAGCACATGCTATTTGCTTAGGACCTGAAAGTAAAAATGGTTTGGAGCTAGGCGTGTGGCTTGTCTCATTTCACACAAACTACGTGTGATAGCCATAGTTTGTTCTTGGCTTTTTGCTTGTGGTTTGTTTGGAATGAGTCAAACCATGAATCCAACTTTGAAGATAATGCTAAACCAAACCATGGCTTGACTTCTCTTCCGTCCTGCCGCTGTGAGCTAACAGGCCATGATTCTTCCCCTGAGAACTCGCACACTTGCCCGTTCATGGTTAGCCATGGTTTGGCTTAGCATTTCATGCAACCTGGACCAATGTCTGTGAACAAAAATGAGGCTTGAACTTTTCAAAAGCTCCAAGAGATGGGCAGTGATGAAACCACATTGGCACAGATCATTTCATAGTCCTGGAACTATTATGGAAAAGCTTTCATTTCAGCTACAGTTCTAATCGTCATGAAAGAAAGCAACAGGGAGGCTGTACAACATACATGGAAGTAAATGGAGCCAAAACTCACATGCAATGAGCAATGGAAGACCATCAAGTTTCCGAAAGTATATGGAGCCAGCTCCTGGGGGTGTTCTAAGACTTAGTCAACCTGGAAGCAGCTGCTTTAGATTAGTGGGAAAGGATGGTGCCATAAAAGAGGTCGCATCAGCAAGCCACAAGAAGAAACTAATTGTGTGGAGGAGCTGTGCCAATTTCACAAGGTTGCACTGCAATTGATGAAAAGCGGCCGAGGGCAGAACCTGTCAGAGTCATGTTCAATCCAGGAAGCTAGTTGAATTTCCCCAAGCTGACATAACTGGGATTTGTTTTTCAGTGATACCAGAATGAAGCACACTGGTGTGCAAAAAAGTTTGCAAAGCCATTGTCCCGGTAAATTAATTCTAATTCCAACATTTGCACTTCCTGGAGACTTAACTCAGCAAGCATTGGGAGGTAAGCAGAAGGGGGAAATTCAGACGTGTTTGTGTGTGTGCAGTGCTCTAGCTCTGTATGAAGCAATGCACTGTATAAAAAGAAGTTTCTGCACTCTTCAGAATCTAGAGTGCAGATGTGGCTTGATTATCACTGCTTGAACAGCTTGAAAGCGGATGACAGCTACTCTATGTGGGGGTTTGCTTCTGCATGCCCTAAACTAGACCCCCTGGAGCTGGACAGAGTTTGGGGTGTTTTTTTGTTGTTTTTTTAGCACACAGAGATCCAGCTTACAATAATCTACAAAATCGAAGAATCAGAATGAACTGAGAGCTTTAAAACTCAGCATTCCTTGCATATAATAACAGGCTGCGTGTTTTACAATGAGGACGGGTATAATTTGGTGTGTCTTTATTGTAAATGTGCTGCTCAGCAGGTGCACCTAAAATGCCTGCTAAAATAACATCTGAATGCTCCTTGCACAACTGGACAAAAACAAAAACAAAACCCTCATTTTCTAAAGGATACTTTTCCTTGTCTGGAAACAGCTCTTTTTAATGGTGCAGACGGTGCATTCTGATATAGGTCTAATTTTTCAAGGCAGATTAGACACACAAGAACTCACATTAATTACAGCAGTGAGTTCTGGGCAACTATCCACAAAAGCAGGTACACAAAATACGAGTTGATTGCTGCTGATTCATAAATCCTGTAATCAGAAACTGCTGCTGCTCATGTACTGTATATTGCACAAGAATCACAGCTGGTTTGATTTTTAAAGGCATAATATAAATAATTACAATAAATAATTTGCTTACGTTTCATTGCATTGTTAAAACATACCACACACAATCTAAATCAGTAATTTTGTTTAAAACACTCAGGTTTTGTATTTCTTTTTAACTGTTGCTGATTTAAAATGGCCTCTCCTTCATTTCTAAGAGTACGCAAGCAGTTTTGAAATAAACATTTCTAATTTATTTCAAAACTGCTTGCTTACTCTTACAGTGAAACTGAAAGTACCATCTGTTCTCCTTTTGAAGAAAAAAACTCAATCGACAGGACACCGCAATATCAACAAAAACTTAATGCAGTATCAACAGAATAGTACCATTAATATAAGTATAAAAGCAAACAGTTCTAGAAACAGATCTAAACAGGTATAGGTATCGAAGTATTTCCAGCAAAAACTATTTAAAAGGGCAGAAAGTTGGGTGTAAATGCAATAATAAAAAATAAATTTACCTTGACCTTTCCTCTCCTGCCAAGGAAAAAATCTCTTTTCTGAAGAAAGTACTGTATATTCCTGCGTATAAGACTACTTTTTAACCCAGAATAATATTCTCAAAAGTCGGAGGTCGCCTTATACACCGGGTCGTATTTCGTATATGGCGAGTATCTCCCAAACTCTATATTTTAACTGGAAAAGTTGGGGGTCGTCTTATACCCCCCCAGTCGTCTTATACGGCGGAATATACAGGTATTTGCTTGGGAGGGGAGGATTTCCCATTAGTGCCAATAGGGGATTTATTTCATAATTATACACTGCTTGATTTGGGGGGGGCCGGGGAGAGACACCCTCAAAGTAGTTTGATGCAGAGCTTTTTCAGAAGACTGCAGCAGGGAAGGAAAAGGTAAACAAAAAAACACCTCAACATCTGCTCTGACCCCTTTCATTCTCTCTCTCTCTCTCTCTCTCTCTCTCTCTCTCTCTTTCACACACACACACACACACACACACACACACACACAATTAGTGATTTAAAACACCAACCTACAGTATTAGATGCAAAGAAACATTTAACAGTTACATGTAGTATGGCTTCCAGACAGTCAACCAAACAAATTAGGTCTCTGCCATCAGTTCATCTCCATGGTGGGGAAAAGGCTACACCTGTTGAATTTTGCCATTTCCACAGCTGTCAGGGGCAAAGGTCTCTGTCTACACAAAAAAAGAGTGGCACCCTTAGCAACAAATGTGTCTGGAATAATCTGTCTTCATATCACCCATGGGTTCTTCTACTCCGATATTGGTCTTTTGCCAAAGTCAGAGAGCACATTGCATCAAATTACAGAACGCTTTACAGTGGTGAATTTGCGTAAACTAATGCCCACTTGAAACATAATAAAGACCAAACAACTATCATGTGTGAACATTACTTATCTTTATTATCGTTGACCGAGTGCCAGTAGCATGGCTGGAGCTATAATAACATATAAAATGTCGAGATGGCCTTGCTCCAGGGAGCTTACGGTCCACCCATCTCATAAAGTCTGTAAAATGGCTCCAAGTGACATTAGTTTGGTTTAAAGTAACAGCTACATACTCTGAATATAATCCACGGGGTTGAGTTCAATTCACTGTTATTTTAAAACGAGAATGTCAAACAATATGCAAAAATGAAAATAGATGCCAAATGATTCAATTATTCCATTTCATGTGCAGAAAATGCACCACATGGACCAGGACAATGCCTGGCTTCACAATACATGCATAATTCAGCAGAAGGGTCCGGAGTCAACGAAATATGCAAGTTAGGAAGATCAACGCCTACGCAGATCCCCAACAAATCAATGGAAATGTGGGAGGCTGGGCTTACTATTCTAGCAAGCCTTAAAACATCAATATCTACTCAGAGCTCATTAAGAAGCAGACTCAGCTTGGTTGAAAGCCAGGAAGATATGCTTTAAAAAATAAACGCTAGTAGGTGGGGGAAAGAAGAATTCGTTTAAAACAACAGGAAATCTCTTTCAAGGTGAGGGCCTGGTTCGAAGATGGCAGCTTTACGAGTGGGGCTAAAAGGAAAACAAAATCAATACGAAAAAGGGGAAATGTTAACACATGCTCTTAATAGCATTCATGACGACTCAGAAGAAAGCAACAGCGAGAAGGAAGCACCGAAGATACTCTCTTTCTCCTCGAAACCAACAAAGTTGCAGAAGACCTTAAAAAACAACCCAGAGTTTGTCTTCACATACCGGTACCCTAACCATTTCCAGAAGTGCAGAGGGATCTCATTCCCCCACTTTGACTTTCTTCTTAGCCTGCCTAGGATGGGCTCATCTTTTTCATGGGTCCACTTGACTTTGGAAGGCAGAAAGTCACAGAAAGAAGGGAGTGGTGAATCCAGTCACTTTCTAACCTCTCTCACAGCACCCTGCAGTAACAGTGTAGCTGGACTCAAAATGGAAAGGATACCTCCTTGCAGAGGAAACAGCAGGAACTCATCAGCAGTGGATGGTTTTGCCCCGTTAGGACTGGGGGTGGGGCAGGCAGAAAGCAGAGAGCCCTGCACAAGGTGGAGCCAGAGCCAACTTACTCTACTTTTGTCCCCAATGCTCCTTCCTCCTGAGTTGCACAAGGGCAAAAACTGAGACCAAGTAGGAGGAAGTCTACTACAAGCCAGGGCCACCCCCCTGGACAAGATTTAAATAGGAAGGCAGGCAGGTGGGGACCAGACAAAAGTTGGAGGTGCGGCCACCAGAGGCACCGCCCTGGGTCTTCCGACCCTAAATCTGGTGGTGATTTAAGCACAACCCTGATTTGCACATTTGCACAGCTACCTCTTCCATCCCACAAGCACATACAACATTCTGTATAAACTGCTCAAACAAACAACAAACCTGCAAAATGATAAACCTTACAAGGAGTTGGGGGAATAATTTTATTTACAAAAGCACTCCAGTTTTCTACCATTATGTCTTAATGTATTTCACATGTGACAATTAAGTGTCCATGGCCACTTTCAAACACCTCATTCAGGAGCCAAGAAGCAACCGCAGCTTCTGATAAAAACTTGTGAAACTCGAAACACATCCTGCATTGCAGTAAAAAAACAGAATGTTTTTGTAACTAAATAATCCTGCATCTTTGGCACTTTGTGAGGTCCACCTCTTTAGGCATTTCTGGCTTGGAATAAATGCTGTGCCTCCCTCTCCCCCCCCCTTTGTAAATGGTCTTCCTTTGCAGCATCTGGGTCGCACAGAAATGGCACAAATCTATGTGTATAGGCCTCAGGTAATAAAAATGTCCAAGACGGATACATTATGTTGGAAGGCATGCTCCAAAACCTCCCCACATATATCGGTGGGATGAGAGCCTAATGCAGTCCTCCAGGCCTCTCTGTCTGGCTGCACCCTTTCCAGACCACACTTCTCACCAGCCCTGATCCATGCCTTCCTTGAGCATTTTTGCCTGGCTGGGTGCGATGATGGAGTGTGATGATGGCTCTTAGTTGCCTGGAGGATAAAGAGATGAGGAGTGGGGGGTTAAGAAACCTCTGACTTTTATGCATAAATGGAATGTGCCTACTCCACAAAAGTAAGAGTCACATCTCTTGTCCTCTCCACCACTGACATGTGACCCTCAGAACGTAAGAGGGTTCCTCACCTCTGAGGCTTGTTGGTGACAGATGTCAAAAGACTTTGGCTGGGATCCAAAGAGCTATTCTAGCAGCTGTGTTTGTTCCACCCCTATTCCACATTGCAAAATGTTTTTGAAAGTTTCCTCAGCTTAAAATGCAGGTGCTATTAGTTTGTTTAATACCTTCCCACTGCCCACTAGAATTATTACGCTACAGCATTTCAATCCTGGGATTGCTGGCGCATGGTCTTCACAGTACACGAGAAACCTAGAATGGGAATTGGTAACTGGAATAGAGAGGGGAAACCTCATGAATGATCCCTAAATTGTTGTTTGGCTTTACTTCTAAGGACACATATGCAGAAGGTAAATACAGCACACCTTGCTTGCCCATCCTTCCTAGGACACCCATAGTACGGTTGTTGTTGTTTAGTCGTTTAGTTGTGTCCGACTCTTCGTGACCCCATGGACCATAGCACGCCAGGCACTCCTGTCTTGCACTGCCTCCCGCAGTTTGGTCAAACTCATGTTCATAGCTTCGAGAACACTGTCCAACCATCTTGTCCTCTGTCGTCCCCTTCTCCTAGTGCCCTCAATCTTTCCCAACATCAGGGTCTTTCCAAGGATTCTTCTCTTCTCATGAGGTGGCCAAAGTATTGGAGCCTCAGCTTCACAATCTGTCCTTCCAGTGAGCACTCAGGGCTGATTTCCTTAAGAATGGATAGGTTTGGTCTTCTTGCAGTCCATGGGACTCTCAAGAGTACAATCAGGGCCATGTAGGTGTTATGTATCTTCTACCAGTCATGCAAGCTAAGCCATCCACAGATGGGCAATCCAATAAATTAATTGCTAAAGCAGAATTCTCTCCCTAAAGGAAGCAAAGTGCCATATATGGGGAGTAGACCAATCTACTTGGGGGGGGGGATTCAGGAGGACTGTCGCATGATCAGGGATGCCATATCCTAAACATGGTGAGGGATAAGAACAAAGAATATACTGATCCCAGAATACAGGTTTGAAGAGTAGCCTATTCCAAAACTTGAGATAGGTAGCAACATAGAAACACACACATGCACACACATTTAAATATCACCCTTGCCCCATCACAACAAGCTTAGACCTGGTCAACATTTGACGAACACAACATCTCCAAAAGGGGTTCTGAAGGAAACTGCAAAGTATACTTCACTTAACTGTAATGCTCTTAGCGGTGTGAGTAAGAAGGCATCACGATGAGGATGCTCTTGAATTATCTAAGGCAGCTTTCCCCAACAGCAGGTTGATCTAAGGCTCCTTCCACTATATGAGGATGGTTCAAGTATAAGGAGACTGTATGGGAACAAGACGTTGCTGTAGCTTTGTAAGAGGGGAAGGTCCCGTTCCCAAACACACCTAGTGGGATGGGAATCCACTTGTAGGTGCAATCCTACAAGTGTGTGTGCACACAACAACATGAACAGAATCAATCTTATTAGGCTTCCCCACTTGACTTCCATTCTCTCCTTTGTCAAAGAAAGTGCAACTCAATAAAAGGGGCCCACATTGTAATCAGACCTGCCCACATTTTGCCCCAAAGGACAATACTAACTGGTAACTGTTGACACATTCAGCTGAACCTGTAGTCCAAATGCATATACAAAATGAATATACTTTTAAACACAGTCAAATCTAATGTAACACCCTTAAGTGACTACATAGTTCAATGTAAAACGGCATGGATTTTTCACCATGTAGACCATCGAGCAATAAAATGCCCAGCTGGTTGGAAGAACGAAACAAAAAGAGCTTCCGCGTTCCCACTTAAAGAATGAGGGTGTTATCAAACGGATCCTCCTTCCATGTAAAACTAATCTATGCAGAGAGGCTAAGGAGGAAGAAATGTGTGGCGCAGAGGAATTAACTTCCAAGGAAGTTAGGAAACATTTATACAGTGGAACCTCAGTTTACGAACACCTCGGTTTATGAATTTTCGGTTTACGAATGCCGCGGACCCATCTGGAATGGATTAATTCACTTTCCATTACTTTCAATGGGAAAGTTCGCTTCAGTTTATAAACGCTTCAGTTTATGAACAGACTTCCGGAACCAATTACACCCATGCTTCGGGTTAAGTACGCTTCAGGTTGAGCACTCCGCGGACCCGTCTGGAACGGATTAATCCACTTTCCATTACTTTCAATGGGAAAGTTCGCTTCAGTTTATGAACGCTTCAGTTTAAGTACTCCGCGGACCGTCTGGAACAGATTAATCCACTTTCCATTACTTTCAATGGGAAAGTTCGCTTCAGTTTATGAACGCTTCAGTTTATGAACAGACTTCCGGAACCAATTGTGTTCATAAACCGAGGTACCACTGTAAACAAAACAGCTTCTCTATGAGAATATATACCAAAAGGACAGCAACACATGACCTGGATGTGGAGTGTAAGTTGTTGTTTAGTCGTTTAGTCGTGTCCGACTCTTCGTGACCCCATGGACCATAGCACGCCAGTACAGTGGTACCTCTACTTACGAATAACTCTACTTATGAATGCTTCTACTTACGAATGGAGCTCCATCCGCCATCTTGGATGCGGTTTAGATAGGATTTTTTTCTACTTACGGATTTTTAGATAGGGTTGCTTTGACTTACGATTTTTTTCTCCCAATGCAATCCTATGGGATTCGACTTGCAATTTTTTTCGACTTACAATGTGCGTTTGGAATGCATTAAATTCGTAAGTAGAGGTACCACTGTATAAAGATGAAAAGGCAGCTGTTTTGCTTTAAGAATACTGAGGGCCTTCCCAGCACTATTGTTTACCTAGGAGAGGGTTGCTCAGCCATCTCCAAGGCATCCATTTAACATCACTATCCCAGCAAGCGTTTGCATTCCAAGGGTGGACAGGAAAACGTTTTTTGTAAATAACACACAAAACTCCCAAACCAAGTTGCGGCAATCCTTGCCACAAACAAGCACAACTATTGCACATCTTTTATTGTGTAGAAGAAGAATTGGAGAGGAAGTGTGCAATACTGCTAACCAGTAAAAGTGGCACTAGGTTTAATCAGAAGCATGCCACACTATGCTCAATGGGACTTACTCCCCTGTAAGAGCAAACAGGACTTGTGGCAAATAAAGCAAACTTAGAAAAGGTTTATCCAGTGATAAGTATTACCAGGCATGGAAAAAAATGAATAGCCCCATGAAATTCATTGAATTTAAGTCCATTTCCCAGGTCATTCCTTCCCAAAACTCATATCCGTCATCATTCATTTTTCTCCCACGTCTTTTTCTTATTTGGGGACTTTAAGTGACTTGGGTTCAACATAAGGGGGAGCAAAATTTTACCCATGAACAACAACACACACCCCCAAAAAAATCAAATTAATTAACCCAGTCACCAGAGAGCACTTGAATGCATCTTATTACAGCCCAATGAACTTGCAACTAAGCATTTTATTTATAGCTAGCCATTAATTGCCCTATAAATCCTTCCTTGGTTTATTGTCATCAGTAAAAAGGAAAGCAATAACTGTAAAATATTACTATATGAATGGTGGGTGGGACTAGGTAGATTTCTCCCTCACTTATCATAGCAGATGCGAGGCTCACTGGATTGACGATAGATTGAGGAAAAAGTAAGTGCTTCTTCCAGTACAACAACCTTCACCTTGAGCTCTCCAGGTGTTCTGGACTAAAACTCATATCAGGCCCAAGCATGCAAAGGCTTCTTCATTGCCATTTATGAAACCTATCAAGGTGACTTACAATTAATAATAATACAGTGGAACCTCGGTTTTCGAGCATCTCGGAACCCGAACAATTCAGAACCCGAATGCCGAAACCCCAGAAGTAATTGCTTCCGTTTTCGAACGCATCTCAGAAGTTGAATGGCGTCCAAGGCGCATTTCTCCATTTTTTCAATGGAACTTGCTGGCAGCCCTTTGATCCTCGGTTTTCGAACATTTCAGAAGTCGAATGGCCTTCCGGAACAGATTACATTCGAAAACCGAAGTTCCACTGTAATAAAGTTCAAATACCAAAATTGCACATACACACTATAAACCTCAATTAACAGCCAAAGCACTACATCCTTCTTGGCACATAATGCTATGCCAAGTCATGGCTTAGTGCAAATGTGCAGAATCCTGGAGATGAGATTACAGCTGCTTTATTTCCCCCCACTCAGTCGGCTGCTGTGTTAAGCCAAGCCATGGTTTAGCTGGATGTGGTGTCCGAGGGTGTGTGGTTTTGCCCTCCCAGAGGAACCATGAGATGCATAAACAACAAGACAGTCCTTGTTTACAGCTCATGGTTTGCATGGAGAGCATGAACCAGCATTTGCACTCAGCACAGCAGCAGAACAATGGCTGCCATCTCCTCTCTAGCACCCTGCACATTTGCTTGTTCATGCTAATTGGTCTACTGTGTCATCCAAACCCAAGGTTATATAAAGTCAGGGAAGAATGCAGAGAGAAGAATTACCAGGTAGCACAGCAGGCAGCGCAGCTCTCTAACATCTCTAATAATAAACATGCCACAATTTGCATTTCCACACCGCAAATGAAAATTGTTTTAGGAGTTCATTTTTTTGTATATATGTGGTTTAACTGTTGGGACTAGCAAACTCAGTATTCAGTTGCTGAAATGAGTACAAAGAAGGAAGTCTAGGACTAGGTAAATCAGCAGTTTCATTTACAAGGTACGATGCATAAAAACGCTCTCTACTGGACTGATCTGAAGGAAGAAGTTTGGCTCTAACACCTCTTATTCCCACATAAAAAAGCCAGGGACAGTATCCAAGCCAACAGATTGCTGGAACTAGATTAATGAGAAAGGAACGCCAATTTGAAAAAAAAAACCACTCTTTTATCAACCTAGGGAATTGTGTTACTTATGACTCACAGTGCAGAGTCGGAAGAAGCAGCAGGTGTTTAGCGTGCAGAAAAGGGATGGTGTAGGAGTCATTCCAATATTTTTGGGGCCTTCGGAGTTGCAGCTTACACACACATGGCTTCACTGCAAGGGTGGGATCATTACAAGATAACAACTACAAAAAACCCTAAACTTTGCCGCTTCGTGTTTTGGTGTGTTGTGGCATTGTGGGGGTGGCAGCATAATTAGTAGCTATAGCCACAAAACATTTGCAGAGGGAAGAAACCACACACACATACAAAAAAATCAAAACTGATATTCTCAGTCCAGAAGAGTACATTTGAATGCCCAAAGGACTGTGTACACATATGTTGTTTTTTTCTATTCGTTCAGTGGAGCAGACCACCAATTTCGGTGCTGCTTTTCAGTGTGGGGCATTAAGAATGCTGAACTGAGGCAGCCTAACTTGACTTCTTCCTACTTAACAGTGCAGGGTTACTTAAAGGTGTTTGGCCAATACTTGTTTAACATTCAACCTGCAATGAGAACCTACTTATTATTTATGTCCTGGCAACCTCATACCAAAAAAAAAGCAGTAGTTTTGAAGTCCATGGTTGGAATCAGTGCAGTCTTGAAAGGTTCACCATCTTGATTTAAATTGGCACCCAACTGTACCCAAACATGGACAAAGCCTGCTCCTTGATCTCATCTCCCCTTAATTTGATCTTCACCACAACCATATGAGGTCCATTAGGCCAAGGGTTATTGAGCCCAAGGTCACCCAATGAGCTTCATGGTTAAGTGGGAATTCAAACTCTAATCTCAGAGGTCCTAGTCCAACATTCTAAGCACCATGCCACACCGACTTTCTTGCAAAGTGGGAAAAATACAAAATATACGTGGAAAAATATTACCTGTACTAAAGTCGGGTTGAAATTTAAAATGTAGCGGGATGGTAGAAAACTTGACAGCAAAATATTGGTGCACTAAGAAATAAGAACGCATCTGATATTTGACATAGACAAGTGCACGGTGTTAGGTACGTTCAAAGTTAAAGCGAATAAAATGCATCGGGGAAAGACAGGAAGTTCGAGGAATGAAACAAAATTAAATATAAGAGGCAGTTATTAGGCTCACCTCCTCATCCCACTCCTTAATGTTGAGGGAGAGGATGGTGGACGGGCGGGGATGGGGGAGGGAAAGGGAGGGGTGGGGGTAATGACTATTTTCATTTAATGTATCAAAACGTTGTGGATATATTTTGGATTTTGATTGTGAGTTTCTTTATGTTTCTCCTTTTCCTTTTCTTCTTCCTTCTTATTCTTTTCCTCTTTTTATTCTTTTTATCCTTCGGTTTTTTTGTAAAGGTTGTTTCGTATTAATGTTGTATCTTTAATGAAAACACACATGTACGTATTGAAACGTTTTGCAATAAAACTTCTTTAAAAAAAAGAGAGAGAGACTAAGTTTGACAGCAAGTATCAACAGGCCATTCTCACTGTTTCCTTTTCTAACTTTGGCCCAAACTTTGTGTCTGATCCACACATCAGATTCACACCTCTGTTTGTCTTATCAGCACTACCTTAACATTGGTTACCAGCCGTACCTGAACCCATGGCTTATCCCTTGGCTCAAAGCACCTGCAAACTCCAATCTCACCCAGAGCAAAAACAATACCTGCAGTAGGCTAGCTGAATGACTCTACAGCTGTTTAGAGGAAATCTAATTGGATTATTCTTTCTATGAAACTTTAGATTACACAAATCTCCCAGACACAAAATAGAAAATAGAAGCGGGCGGGGGGAGAGAGAGAGAGATGCAGCTAATGGAAATGTAGTAATCAAGAGGTAAGCTACTTCTAAATTTAACAAAGGGTTATTTGGGTTAAATAAAGAGGAAGAGTATCAAGAAACTAGACAAATACAGGATTATCAAATGAGACTGTGGGGTCCATTATACTGGATGATTATTATTATTATTAAAAAACAGGCTTACAGGTGTGCTGAGCACTGCACAGCTGCCATGAGATGTCAAGGCCAGAACCAGGAACCCAAAGCAATTGCCGAGAACTTCCACTTGCCCAGCTACAGGTTAGAGCATCATCTTAGACCATGGGAAGGAACCTTTTTTTCAGGCTGAGGGCAACCTTCCCTTCTAGGCAAGCTTCTGAGAGCCACATGCTAGGATAGGCGGGGCCAGAGGCAACAATGGGTGGAGCAAAGAATGAATGTAAAGGAATGTGGGTGGAGCAATGAAGGGGCAGGGAGGAGAGGGGAGAGCTGTGCAGGTAGCAACAGTATCAGGGTTCAGCTCTGCCTTGACCTTGAATATGAAAGGAGGAGCAGGGCCCTGCCCCAGCAGATCTGTACAATGCAGCAAATTGAAGGACTCTTGGGTCAAGGTGTCCCTGCTGCACGAATGGAAATTCCCATTCCACCTGGCTTTCTAACGACCACCACCCAATCTCCTTCAGGTCCAAAGCAACAAAGGAGAATGAGCTTGGCAGGAACTTGGAGCTACCCTCATAGAGCCCAGTTTTTCTGCAGTGAGAGGAAGCATATGGAAGACACTGGACCTCCAGTTCCTTCTTCAGCTGCCAGTTGACGCTGGAGAACCAACTTTCTTTCATGCTCCTTATGTCCTAATCAAGGGCGTACCCACCATGCGGCAAGTTAGGGCAGCTGCCCTACTCTAGAAGCAGGGCTGGTGGGCAGAGGCGGAGCACAGCCCGGCGGAGCGCGAGTTCGTCGTTCCCGCCCGCCGCGCTGCGCCCTCCCTCCAGCTCCCCGTCGCGCCCTCTGGCAAGGCCAAGCGCGGCGGGGAACCAGAGAGCGCGGCGCGGCGGGCAGGAACGCTGAACTCGCGCTCCGCTGGGCTGGGCTCCGCCTCCGCCCACCAGCCCTGCTGCTAGGGAGGGGCACAGCCCGGCGGAGCGCGAGTTCGCCGTTCCCGCCCGCCGCGCTGCGCCCTCCCTCCAGCTCCCCGTCGCGCCCTCTGGCAAGGCCAAGCGCGGCGGGTGGGAACGCTGAACTCGCGCTCCGCTGGGCTGGGCTCCGCCTCCGCCCACCAGCCCTGCTTCTAGGGAGGGGCACAGCCCGGCGGAGCGCGAGTTCGCTGTTCCCGCCCACTTTGTGGCCCCTCCCCTTCCGTGCCTTGGCCCCTCCCCTTGCCCCCCCCTAGTTTTGATCCTGGGTACGCCCATGGTCCTAATCTGGAAAAAATGAAGAGTCTACAGGTTTATTGTAGCCCGTGAGCAATGTGTTACAGTTCCCAAACACCTGAAAGATTCTGCCCACGCAGGCTGGTCACTGGCTCTTCTCAAAGAAGAAAGGATTCCTGATTATTAAGCTGAAATTTTGTCTAGGCAGAGACTGTCTGCAGCTCTTAGCATGTTCTCTGACCTCTGGCTCCACATTTCCAGATCCCACTAGTCGACTGCCTATGGCTCAGCTCTGAGAAAAGCAGATGGATAGATTAGGAAGCCTTTTTGATCCACACAGTCCTAAAAATTGTGTAATATTTATGAAAGCCGCTTAGCAACAAAAGATCTCTCTCATTCATATGCGAATATGTTTATGCGATATATATATATATATATATATATATATATATATATATATATATATATATAGGTTCCAGGGAGAATTTCAAAATAATTGCATCCAATAGCATTTTTGTGCAGCAAATTTATTTCCACCCCGAGTCATGCTGTATAGACGCTCCGGAGTCAATATGGAAAAAAAAATCTATAATGAATTATGCAGCGAGAAGCTGTTGCATAAAACATTGATTGCGCTTTCATAGAGAACAGCAGCGCTGGCACACAGAGAGCTTTAAGTAGGAATTGTTTAATCAGACATAGTCACTCTGAATTGGTGTTACTATTAACATACACTTTCTCTTAATGATCTTACTGAAACAACTGGGACACAACCTAAAGAGTCATCTGTGTGTGTGTTTAATGCTTTGTGGATCTTATTATTTTTGTTATGGTCGGGATGTTTAGCTTTTTTTTTTAAGCGGTTTTGTTAAGTGTTTTACAGAAGGTGGTTAATTATTCTATATGATTTATGTTGTAATTGTGGTGTTCTACCATTATTGCTATGTATTGTTTGTAAGCCGCCTTGTGACTCAAGAGAGTGAAGAATGGCCCTGAAACATAATAAAGGGAAAATATATACTGTATATATATTCCCCCAAACTAAATGCAATTTTAAATATTTTGTATGCGAGTTCAAAGTGCTAAATTCCAAAGGTTAAGCTAAGGGAAGAATTCACATACTCTTCACAGTACACTAGGAAGGCAGCATGGGGTAGTGGTTAAAGCGTTGGACTGGGAGATCAGGGTTCAAATCCCCAATCAGCCATGAACCTCACTGGGTGACCTTGGGCCAGTCACAGCCTCTTAACCTACCACACAGGGTAGGGATCTGCTGAGGAGGAGGGTGAGCCATGTACTCCTTGGGAGAAAAAGGTGGGCTATAAAACAATAACGAAGCTCTTCTGTTTATCTGCTTAAGAAAGCTGGAGGGGCCAGCCAGATGGAAATGTCTGTGAGGTGGGTGGGGCTGAGAGACTTCAGAGTAGTGTGCCTAGCTAAAGGTCACCCAGCAGCTGCATGTGGAGGAGCGGAGACGCGAACTCGGTTCACCAGATTACGAGTCCACCACTCTTAACCACTACACCACTACATTTGAACAGAACCAGATGCTTGAGGAATGGGCTGACTGACTAGATACAGGAGGAGAATATGATGAAAGAACTGGCTGGCATTTATTTAAATTATTTCTAGGCAACTGCCGTCCACAACTTACGGACTGCACAAAAACATCTTTAATGACAGCAGCTCTACCTCAGTTTTTCCATGGGGACCTCCCAGTTATTTCAGCAAAGCTTACTGGATCGTGCCCACAGACTAGCATTTGGCTTGTTAGGTATAAAGGCTTTTTTTGATCCCTCTCTTTCATTCATAGTGTATAGTGATTAAATCAGCTTGAACATTTCATGACTGGAATGTGAAAGGCAAGAAGTGAAAAAGGAAACAGCTGAAGTAATACGAGTTGCGTAGTAATCTAACTTGGAGCGAATTCAAGACTAGTTTCACTGATTTTGCATTCTTGACGGGAGGCACTTGATTAAAAATAATAATAAAGTGAACGAACCTAGCTTGTGCTTTTAATAACTTCCCTACTATTTGTAGCCCACAAGAATTTCTACAATGTCTTAACAGCAGGAAAGGAAAGCAACTGTAGGCAGCTGATGCCACGGTAGGAGTGGGCATTTTGTGGAACCGTTTCCTAGAAACACAGGTGCCAAACCAACTCCAGTAACAAGAGAGTTAGTGGACCTACACATCTCCTCATCACAAAACACATCCTTCCATTTCAATGGGGCTTGGATGAGCATACACCCAAATGTGTATCTACATCAAATACACACACACATGGGCGCTTCAGTTCATGCATTTCTCGTACTGGTTTGGGACCACGGTGTGGTTGCTTCCAAACTTCAGTCAGTCATAGCCAATTTGTTGGGAGACAGTTGTATATCAAGTGCACATCTGAACCACCCATTCCATATTGCTCTTTTGTGAAACCCTTTTCTGTTTGCCTCTCAGGGATAGTTCTGATGTATCAGCAATCTACTTGCAGAGACGTATCCTACCTATTACTATGATCTTCAGAGGGGGCAATGCTTTGTCCATCACTGCAGGAAAAAATTGGGCTAGGGCCTTCTCAGTTGTGGCCACTACTGTGGAAACCCCCTCCCCCACCAAATGAGATTTGTTTGGCCTCCTCCTTAGTGTTTAGGCATGCTTTTGACATGGATAACTGAATTTCTGTTCCCTGTTGTATGCTAGCTCTGCTTTTATCCGTCTTATCTGCCAAGTTTCATTTTTGCTTAATTTTTATGACACATTGTTTTTAAATTTCAAGTGTTAGCTGCCTCACTTGCCCTCAATGCTGGGACCGATTAGGCAGGATTTTAAATAATAATTAAACTCCTCTACCCTGTACATAGTCCAGTCTCATGCAACATTTGCACATCGTTATTGCAGATCGCTAGAGGATGCGAGTACTGGCATACAATCATTTCATATGGAGAAAGATTCCAAAGCTTACTTCCTATGTATGGACTGCAAAAAAATTGTAATAATAATAACAATAATCAGGTGTGTGGTTTTTCCCCCCTGTAGCAGGTACAGGTGGATGATTATCAAATCCAAATTTTGTAACAGAAGTGAGAGGTCAGAAGTGACCAAGGCCACCCGGCAAATTTATGTTAGAGTATGATTACCTGAACTTCCCAACAACTGGCTTGTTGAGGCTCTGCAGGTAAGGCAACTCTCACCTGGACTGAAAAGGAACATTTTTCTCAGGGTTTTAGTCAGGCTGATGTTTGTCTCTTTGCTAAACATTCTTGGCTGCAAATCATATTTTTTCTGTGTAGCAAGATTGTTGGCTTTTTGCCCACTTGGCATCCCTAAATTGTTTTTAGGGGGGTTGGGGGGGGTTGGGGGGGATATTCCAAAGCCTGCAAAGAGTTCAGTATCCTTGCCAAACTAGTAAATAGGAGCTGCCAAAGAAAGGCAACCTAAGCATCTAGGGTTTGTTGTTATGTGTGTGCATGTGCGCGCGCACATGTGTTGCTGTTTTGTAATAAACTATTTGTTTTCAACAGCAGTGCCATAAATATCCTTGCCAAGTTGCCTTGCTATTTGTGCGGCAGAAGAAAGACATCTGAATAAAAGCAGATAGGGCAGGAAAAAGAAAGTAAAAACTCTACACACACTAAGTGGGTCTATATCCCATTAAACTCAGCAGAACTAACTCCCAAGCAAACATTCACAAGGTTGTCTGTACAAGTAACAAATTGCGTAACTTGTTAAGTAACGGCCATATTACTTTGGCACATACTAACTTGCACTGGCTGTCCGTATACAACCAAGTTCATATATATATTAGCTTACAAGGCTCTGAACAACAGGTAGGTCTGGGATACCTTAGGGACTGCCTGAACTCTTATATCCCAGCTCCATCACTGAGAGAGTCACTGGTTGTCCCCCAAGTTGGTGAGGTTCATTTAGTGCTTTTTTGGCTCACTCCTGTGGATTGATCTTCCAACACAGATTCAGCAGGTGCCTTCTATATTAACCTTTGAAAGTTTACTGAAAACGTTTGTTTCCCCCCGGGGCTTAAGAAAAAATATTTTCTATTATAGGCAGCTGGCGAGCCGTTTTGTTTTTGTGTGGCGTTTACTGCATCATAATTGTTGTAAACTGCTTTGGTGTGTGTGTGTGTGTGTGTGTGTGTGTGTGTGTGTGAAATTTCTGTGTACTAGTATTTTAATAAATAAACAAAATATAGATGAGCCCTGGATTTCAGGTTGCTGAGTTAGATAAGATGGCCTGATCCAAGCAGGGCTCTTACATCAAACAGATAATAAAACCAAGGTCTACTATTTATGAGCTACCCTGTTTATATAGTTTACAACTCTTACGTGTCACTCCACTTTTCAAAAAGCAGCAGCAACAGCCATGAATCATCCTAAGTCAACATTCATAAATGTGACCTTCTTAGAATAAATTGCCAAAGTATCTTATAAAGAGTAAACTGAAATCTGGTCAAGAAAATAAGGAACAGTGATTCAACTCAAAAATAAGTACCGTAACTGCCACTCCTTTCAAAAATGAGGGGGGGAAATCTCTCTTTTATGCTCAGTGATAAAAGCAGCACACACCTGTACTTTCAGAATGATGTAGATAAAACTTCTTCTGAGGTTCAGAGGAATGCAACAAAGGACTCGGCGTGTTTAGCGCAAAGAAGAAAAGACCGTGGGGGTATTTTGATAGCACACTTCAAATATCTGAAAGGCTGTCACCTAGAGGAGGACTCTAGCTATGTACACAATACTGTTTACTCTGGCCCAGTGCATGCCCATCTCTGGTGTTTGAAGCCGTGAACATATGACGTTAACCACAATCCATATCTATCCTGTAGTTTCTTGCGGAATACCGCTGTTTGGTGCGTTTTCCTTCAAACCAGCTTCCATCCAATTTGAAAACATAAACCACATGCGCTTCCCAGTTAAGCATAGGTGTGTACACCTGAGGCAGCCATTACACAGGCACAAAAACGAGACTGCATTTTAGTTCAGGGAAGGGTTGTAAGTGCAGGGAAACCGAAAGATAATATACATCAACTTAAGACATCTCCGCCCCCACTCTGGTGTGGACAACATAGAAACGCCACTTGAAATGTTGTTTGTGGGGAGGGGAGACAACCTCTCTGCGCTTTATGCAACCTGTGTGTACATAGACAAAGACTTGTTTCTCTGCTGCTCCAGAGGGTTAGACGCATACCCCCCGGATGTCTTTGGGCAGAAGCTGGACAGTCAGCTGTTGCAATTTTTTCTACTTCTGGGTCTACTGCATTGGACTAGAGTTAGACGGACTGCAATAGGTGTGGGGAACCGTTTGTCCTCCAGGTGTTGCTGAAGACGGGTTCTCCATTACAGAGAGCACGATTTGCGGTGGGGGCTGAAAACCACGCCTATGGCAAAGGTGGGGGCATGAGTGGCCACCGTTTGATTGGTTAAGGGCTGTTGTTGGGCAAATTGGTATGTATCATTTTGTGAATCAAACCTTGGGGTGTATTTAAGCTTAACGTTGGTTTTTTCTGGACCCTTCTCTTTGGCTGCGTTTCTGATCCCCACCCTCCCTCCCTGTTTTTTAGGCCTCTGTGTTGACATTGCTATGACTTTTCTTGGTCGCCTGTATTCAGGGGCCGGTAGGAATTTTTCCCATCTGGCTGATTGGCTGGTGCCATTTGGGTTTTCGCCTACTGCATAGCAAATAGTCACAACTTGTAAGGTTGGCGGTTAGGCATTGGTTATGATGTTTGTATTAAGGGTCTTAAAGATTAGTTGGCCCCAAGTTTGTGCCTGAGTGGTGGGGAAATCCTGGTCAGGTATACAGTGGCTCTATGCTGTGTCCGTAACCCCTAGGTAGGGGCCAGGACGGCATATTGAAGCCTCTGGGAGCCTGAAGGGAGAGGGGAGAGTTCTGTACACCCGGTCCCCGTCTCTCCCTGTGGGGATTTCCCCGTGTTGACAAGGCAAGTTTATCTTATTGTGGTGGGGAAATCCTGGTCAGGTATACAGTGGCTCTATGCTGTGTCCGTAACCCCGAGGTAGGGGCCAGGACGGCATATTGAAGCCTCTGGGAGCCTGAAGGGAGAGGGGAGAGTTCTGTACACCCGGTCCCCGTCTCTCCCTGTGGGGATTTCCCCGTGTTGACAAGGCAAGTTTATCTTATTATCAGTTCTGTCCTTAGGTGACAGTTGGGAACCAATGCCTACGCAACCACTCACACATTGTTTTGGATTTTAATAAAGTTGTGGCCAAATTCATGCCAAAAACCATTAAACTTAATTCTGTGTACGTTGTGATTTATTTAGGGGTGGTTTGGGGACCTCCACACGCAATTACAACTTCCATTACCACCTACCATTGGCCAAGCTTGGAAAGCCAAAGGTTCCCCTCTCTTGGCCTACAAGGTCCCCCACCAATTCTGTGCTTCATAACTTCTCAGCCAGCTAATGAACACATTAAGGCTCTGTAGTATTCCGTGGGCCAGCCAAGAGTTGCAGCAGTTTTGTAGGTCTCAGGTTTGTCCAGAAGTGAGGCAACTCAAGAAGCAAACGGGATTTCACCTATTCTTATAAATCCTCATGATTTATCCTGGTATGAGGCCTTGATTTTACTTCTATGACTGCCAAGATATAATCCTCAAAAGGAGCCAACCATTGACAGGGTTTCTAGCCTTCATCCCTTCCCCTCCTCTTCCCTAAAGTAGAGATTATTTCACTAATTATTTTACCAAGCTTCAACATGAATGCAAGGACATTTCTGACAATTACTTTCATGCCAATTAAATTAGCTGGCTATCTCTTTGGTTACCCTAACTATAATCAAGATCCTAAATTTCAAGCAAATTCAATCAGAGCAAGTATTTACAATGTGGATGAGTGCTCAATAAGGAATTAAATTAATTTGTATGTACTGTTTGAGAAACCAATTACAACAGGTCTGTTGAGAGCTTGACAATAGTTATACAGCTGGTAAACCATATTATTTTTTTCAGACAGAATGCCCAGTTCATCGGGAGCAGAGCAGGGTGTGTTTAGTTTGAAGAAGAGACAACGAATAGGTGATACGATCATAGCCATATTTGAATGGCTATCACATAGATGCTGGGCCAGACTTGTTTACTGGAAGGGGGCCATGGTCGGAAAAAGGTTGGGAAGCAGTTCTTATTTTTGTATGTAAGCTGCCTTGGGGCATAAATATAACAAACAAACAACAACATTAACATATTTATTTTATTTATTAACCACCTAAATTTGTTATCTATTTGTTTATCTACTCATTCTCTTATGTATGTGTATGCTCACTAGATCTTTTTAGGGCTATGCATGTTAGATTTTTATATATATACACACACCGTAGCTCTCCCCTTTTTTAAGGGAAATTCCCTTATGCTGAATAGGCTTCCTCGCGAGAAAAGGGAGAACTTGACAGCTATGACACACACACACAAAAAAAAAATATGTGAGGATTTTATTTATTTTTTGCTCATGTCTTAGAAGGAAACTATGCAATAATCCAGTGCCACTTAGGAATCTAAGCAGGTTCTAACACAGAGAGAGACACACAATTCCCTCAACCTGAAGCCACCATAGCAATTATCTTCTGATGACACAAGACAATTTGAAAGCCCGAGAAACTACTTATTCTCTGCAGACAGTGCCAATCAAATGGCTTCTCTGAGGCTCCTAGTGTCTTTTATGTAATCACTCAGAAGAAAAGCAACTATAAAAATTTAAGTGTCATACAAACACAATGCAGACTATCCTGGAAGAACCTGCCCTCCCCCTCAAAATTTACAGAAATCTATAAAAGAGGTTGCCAAGGCGCCAAGGCCCAAATGGAGTGCTTTCTTCTCAATGCCATTGAAAGAAGCCCTATTGTTGAAAAGAATTAAAAGTGACAAAGATGTCGCTACTGAATTTAAAGACAATAGGAAATAACAGAGAGTTAAAGGTTCACTTTAAAATTTCAGATTTGAACTTTTTTTTTCTTATTTATGGCCTTCAATGATCTTGTGAAATGTCTATACAGATGGGTCTTTTTATTTTCTGGAAAAGAAGCAACTCCAAGACTTTTTTAAAAAAAATAATAATATTGGTTTTACAAAATAAGACCTACAACACAAAGAAAACACAAAATATGCACAAAAACAAATTACAAACACTACAAAAAAGAATATCAAAACAATCTTCTTACAAAACTTCTATCATTGTCGACTTCCTCCAATCCCTCCCAACTGCGTTTCGTTATATTACTTCCTTGGTACTTTCCACATCTTGATTCCAATCTTTTTAATAATTATCTAAACATATTATAACTCTTATTAACTTGTCAATATTATAAATCTCTTATATCTTAAAATAAAATTCTATTCTAATTAAATCTTAAAACTCAATACAATAACAACACTTAACTAAATCTTAATATACAATAATAACTCAACTAATCCTCTTCTACAGCCTCTTTATGCCGGTACTTCCAAGCAACTCCAAGAGTTTTAGCCATAGTTTCACAAGTATAATTTTTTTTAAGCAGAAAAGAATTGGTGTGACATGAATTTAAAGTAGCACATCTCTTTAATTGGCAGATTTTCAGTGGAATCCTACGCAGATCTACTCAGAAGTAAATCCTATTTAATTCAATATGGCTTTCTCCCAGATAACTGTATAGGATTGCACCCCCAATAAACTAAAGCTTTATTTGATTTTATGTAGTAACCAATATCAGTGTGTATTGTGAGTTACCGGCACATTTATATTTTAGGTTATTTTGGTTTTGACATGTTAGAATACTAGGGAATGAAGAAGAATTAAACAAGAACCAGCTTCCTATAAACATTCTACATAACTTGAGAACCTAATGCTGCTTCAATGCAACACAGCTTCACCAATACTGGAATTTGTCTTATAATAGTCATCAAATTGAAATATTATTCTGGAGTTTCCGGTAGCAATCCATTCACCCAGGAAGTGTACAAGTGTTTTCAATGCCAGAACTGAATCCCGGACTAATTCTCAACCTCTGCTTGTTGGTCTATCAGCCAGATGCAGGGATTTCCCCAGAGATTCTTGCTTCTGGTCCAATTTAAAAGTGCTCATTTCTCTTACTTCATTATGCTATTACAGGTGTTCATCATTTCCAACTTATAAAGAACACCTGTTTAGCTCAAGGAACCTTATAAACTGCAAAGACGACTACTTTTTTATGCGAGTCCCTGAGTGATACATACATTTGTTACAGTACTTTCATTATTGTACTTAACACACTGGTGTTCAACTGGTGGGTCAGGACAGGAGAATTACCACCATTCAGTTATATGGGTTGGCGCTAAAGGTGGGACCCAGTTCTGAACAGGAGAAAGGCTGCCGAGCTAACAAGCATCACAATAGTCCCAGTAAGTGCAGTTGCAAAGCATCAGGTGCCTGATTAATTTACGGATTGCCTGTGAATTAAGGTCTGGCAGGCTCTATGTTTTTTATGCAAGCAGATGGCACATTTACCACCAAGCATAGATAAAGAATGAACTAAATGGGCTGCTAATGAGACTTTATCACAGGTTTCCTATCAAATGTCCAACTAGCCCCTGGCTAAAATAAGATGACCTGCCCACGCTTCTTAGCTGCACTGAGCACAACTGCTGTGCTCATACACACATTTTGAATACGACACTGCAGAATTCAATGGCTGCAAGCCCTATGCCCTCCCCCACCCCTCAAATCATTCTAAATGCTTGGCTGTCCAGCTGTGTATAATTTGGCCTTTAGGCTGCAAAACAATTGACAACATCCAAGTCGTATGAGTGAGCAATATTGAATGAAGTGTTCTAATGGCTGCTTTGCACTAAAGAGAGAACCTCTCGTGCAACAAAGCACCAAGGCTAACCTTATTACTCAGATCCATAAAATGCATGCCTTGATCACTCGTTTCTGAGAATGGAAAGGGATGAACAGTTTTGAATGTGTGACAATAAATGAAATGCATTCCTGGTTGTTTTAAGCTGACAATTGTTGATGGTTGCCTGTGTGTGTGTGTGTGTGGTCAACAATGAATTTAGGCAACATGCCAAACCATTACATTTCACCATTGTATATAAAGGATATGGAATCCATGTGGAATGTACCTTGGATAAAAGGTGCTCGGCTCCAGGGCCCCAAATGTTTTCAATAAATCTAGTTTCGTGTGTCTGTAGAAGAGGGGTAGCCAACATAGGGCCAGGTGGTGTTGGACTACAACTCCCATCAGCCCCAACTAGTACAGCCAATGGTTGGGGATGATGGGAGTTGCAGTCCAAGAACATCTGGATGGCACCATGGTGGCTGCCCCTGCTTTAGAAAGCCTGGTGGTCCTCCAAGGCAATCAGATGTTGGCTCACTTCATAAATAGTATGAGGGGGACCTGGTGCCCCTCCAGATGTTTTGGACTAAAATTCTCACCAGCTCCAGGCTGAGGGTCATACCTTTGTACCAAAATTCTGCACACAGGCTGCTTAAAGCCCACTGGAGTCAACAGAATTTGAGCAGTCTAAGAGGGTACAATCCCCTACATGTCCTGAAAGGAAAGGCCTGCGTTGTGGGATGTGGGGAGTTGCAGTGTAAACGGGGAACTGGAGGATATTGAACAAAGGCAGCAGCCTACAGCTTAAAACACTCTTCAGGGTGTACAGAAGACTGTAGTGGAGAGGAGGCACGGAAATATCCTGTGCAAGTTTCTTTAAACTCTATTTTTTGGGGGGGGTTGGGGGGCCAGCATGGCTTCTTGAGCTGCAGCCACGTGTAAACAATGAGGGGGGGGGGAAACATGAGCATCGCCAAAGAAGCCTGGCATTTCTGCTGTGACGACCAGCATGGCTGAACAGACAAGCCAACTTTAATAAACTGAAAGGCACCTTGCCTGTTTAGCCCTGTGAGTGGCTATACCAATAACTTCAGACATCCCTTTAGCTGGGCATATGACTCTGACTCATGCACAAGCGTGATTTTGTGGCTCTGCAGCCCAAAGCTCTGGCTCCCGTTTCCCAGGGCATTCTTGCCACTCTTCAGCTAAAACCCTAACCTGAGTGACATTTCATTACTTGCCTCACAATGGCACCTGCTGCAAAGGCAGGCAAGCAGCTGCTACTCTGCGGAGCCAGTTACAGATCGTGAAGTATGTGCCTTCACCGAGCACACCCAGCCTGGAATTCTTATCTGCTAACAGTAATTTGGGATGCAAGCACACCAGCACGGGTTTCTGGGATTACTTCTGGCTGCCGACATCAAATTTTTGACTCTTTGACCTAGACTGACAGCTGCCTTTCCTTTTCACCCCACATACTCAATAACTACCATTATGCCTCAGATCATTTCTACATGCAATTTTCTGCCACTAGCTTTTGTTTTATCATTTCCTGCGGAGGGCTGGAGAAATCCAATTTCCTTTTCAAGCACTGGGTCCTTTTTCCTGCATGTGTTTCGTGAGACTTCTTTCCCTGCTTGCTCTTTAATCTCTTTCCTCCTTTCCTCAAAGTGTGCACGATACTAAAATTAAATAGATTGGATGCCATAGGAACACCTGGCCCTAAATCACAACTGGCAGCAATACTCCCCTGTGACAGTAAACAAAGCTGTTATATAGATGAATGTACAAATTAAATTTAGGATTATAATTTTATTATACAGTCCTAAACACACTCACTAGGCAAGTCAGTTGGACTCACTTATTAGTAAACATGTATGTACTGTGTGTTGCAAATAATAAAGTGGACACAGGTGAGCAAAAATACTGATGCACGAGGCTTAAAAGTGAATGCCAGGAGCTGACATGAGCAAGGCTACTCAGAAGGCTTCAGATCACAGGATATGCAAGGAAGCAAGGGAAGTCTGGCATGCACTGAGAACAGACAGCTTTCTAAGGTAAGCAATTCATCCTGGAAGCAGCAGCAGGATCTGGGATTAAGAGATTTGCTCCACCCAATCACCTGTCTTCCTGGTGGGATCATTTGGTCCAAATATTTTTATTAGCTGACTTAAAAAACTGCAGTCCATCTCCAGCCCTAAATCAGAGTGTCTGATCCTCCAAGGTTCTTATTTGAGCTTCATGGTACAAAATGGGAAAGAAACCACTTAATTCCTTCATGAGTTATGTGGAAGAATCAGAACAGGCACTTCCCTGTTTTGGGGCTTCCATGTAACATTTGAAGCTGCTTGTAATTAATTTGCAGAACTAACATTGATTTCTACCTGAATGTTAGAAATCAATTTCAAAATTTGAAATCCACCTATTATTTATATTTTGATACTATGATTTTTTAAAAGAAAAATATATATTAAATTTATTTAGGCATGTCAGATTTTGGCTATAACATTTAAAATGTGGAAGTGTTGAATGTTCAAAGAACAGCAATGTAAAGTCTGAAAATTTGAGTTGATTGGCTTGGGTCCAGAGGTGTCTTGTACAGAAAGGCACTTCTGCTTGCACAAGGTGGCCCAACTGAATTCTCATGATTTCCATGCCCTTCCTATCCCAGCATCTGCCATTCCCGAGAGTTTCTTAAACTTCAGAAGTGGCTTGGGGTGTGGGGTGCAGGAGGCTGTAGTAATGGGAGATAGAAGCCAGGACACCCCCGCATGAACAGAGTTCCACTCATCTATTTCTAGATTCAACTCACTGAGTCAAATGCAAATTTTGTACACAGTTAAATTTGCCAGTGTGAACTTCCTATCAACTCTGATTAGCAGGTTGCGTCCTGAAACTAATCAATCTCTGAATTGAAAATGCTTTGATTCGGAGCCTCATGCAAATTCCGTGGGGTTTTTTTTTTCTATCCTCAAAGTTCTTGCGTTTCTCTACAATGGTGCATTTTAAGAGGAAAGCCATATTGGTCTGTTGCAGCAATGACAAGTAATCTTGTGACAACTTAAAAACAAACTAATTTATTGTGGCATAAGCTTTTGTGGACTAGAGCGCACTTTGTCAGGCACATGGAAAGTTATCCTTGCTTGGCTGATATTTAGAGATTGCTGCAGGGGGAAAGGAAGTTTGTTAACAGTACAGGAAACAGTGGTTGAACAAATAAAAGCAAATTCTCAAAGAGGTCAAAAAGAAAAGTGGGGAAATACTGTTTAATAGTAGTAGTAATAATAATTAATAATGTGTTACCCCAGCCACTCTGGGCGTCTTCCAACAGAGATTAAAAAATACACTAAAACATCAGTCTTTAAAAACTTCCATAAACAGGGGGGCCTTCAGATGTCTTCTAAAAGTCAGGTAGTTGTTTAGTTCATTGACATCTGGTGGGAGGGCATTCCACAGGGCGGGTGCCACTACCGAGAAGGCCCTCTGCCTGGTTCCCTGTAGCTTCACTTCTCGCAGTGAGGGAACCGCCGGAAGGCCCTCGGCGTTGAATCTCAGTGTCCGAGTAGATAGAACGATGTGGGTGGAGACGCTCCTTCAGGTATATTGGGCCAAAAGGGAGGGGAGGGTTGGGCTCCAAATTCAACACCCTTAACTGCAAGTGAGAAGTGTACCCCTTTCCAGTGCCTAAACAATTTATAATAGGGGAAGGACCCATACCATCTGTAAGTCAACAAACAATTGAATCAATGTTTGCAAACATGTGAGTCACAATTGCATACTAAGTAGAACACTTTCTCCCTACAAACAAGTACCGTATATCAACCGCAGATAAGCTATCGGGGGTTTTTTTCTGCAGTCAATCAAATGCTGTGGGTGTGGTTTTTCCCCCCATTTAATCTCTTGAGTCTCCTGCACAAAAACAACCAGAGGTTTTGCAGCAGCAGAGCCTGGGTGGACCAGGAAACTCTCAAACCCTCAATACATTTACAGTTCACAAAGCTGTTAGGTATATATTAAGAAAACAAAACATAGGACAGTCTCTTGGCAATGCAAAAATACGATCTTACAGAATGAGTCTGAATTCTTTATGAGCAAATAAAAGAATTTATAATGAAGAGTAATGAAATGAAGTTTAACAAGGAATTTGTTTATTTTAAATGGGTTTCCTTTGGTTTTCATTAGTTTAAGACTGTGGTTCTTAAAGTGTGGTTGGTGGACACTGTGAACATTCATATGGGCCCCAAGACTGATGCAAATAGCAGAACAAGATGCTTTTCGACAACAGTGGAGAAAACAGCCCCACGATCAGACCATCGTCCTTGCGTTGCATAGGGAGACAGACAGGTACTGCTGGTTGAACTGCACCAGTACAGTACTAGGATTGGTTATTATTCCAATAATAATAATAATAATAATAATAATAATAATAATCCTAAGGCCTACTTCTTATAAACTAAAATTAAAATGTTATTTACAGTGGCTTGGATAATAATGCATTTAAAAAGCAATCAGGAATATTTAAAAGAAGTAGGCTACAGAAATTATGCACTCATAACGTATGCAATGGCTGCAGGGAGTAATTTTGACAACAACACAAAGACAAAAACAAAAAACCACCCACAACTCCACCTGACAGGCCTGTGTCATAAGCAGCAGCCGTCTCGGCTCCTGTCATGCTGTTGCCCTAACAACAGGATTTAGCCTCAATACATAAACATTTTTCCCCCTGTGGTTTCTTTCCCTCCCCCCCCCCCTTGAAAACATACCTCACCTTTTGGAATCATGGCTGTACTGTATGCACATCCCCATACAGGGCAATTGTGAACTGTGCAGTGGTGATTAACCTTCCCAAATCAATAAGAAAGAGAAAACTAATACAACACCCCAAGCTGATCTGGCTAGTGCTCTTTTGCCCCTAAACCCAAGAAACCAGAATTAAAAGATAAGGAAATATGTGACTGGGGTGGGAGGAATCAAGTGCCCTCTATGACCGCAATCGTTTTGTGACCACTGCTTGTGGTGAAGGGTGCCAACTTACTTTGGAAGACAAAAGGGGTCAGGTGAGCTTCGCAGATATCAAGGAGCAAAATGGGAGTCTTTTCTCTCTCACGTGTGAATAGCATCCACCACCACCACCCCAATAGAGCACAGATTTCAGGCCCAGAAGCTACGTGATCACTGAAGCTCCAAAAATGTACCCAACGGATCATGGAGTGCTTTTTGCAGACGACACTCATGAGTTCTCAACTCCTGCACTATGCTGCATGATTTGTATGTCATCCATGTCACACACAAATACCCAGGAAAGGGATGATATTGTAACAGATATGATCACAGTGACTGGTGGAAGAGAACATTAACTTCAGCAGAGCCATTGTGAAGAATGTAAGAGGGGCCAAAGACTCAAGGTGTCAGGCTGAACCATAGGCATCTGTCAGAGGTGAGTCAGGATCTAGAAATCAGGAACCATGAGAAGAAGCTAGTGATAAGAACCAACAAGCAATCACGATCCAAAATATCAAGCCAGGAGGACCAGTTGAACAGGAGTCAGAACTCCAGAGCAAGACCAGAAACACAAAACATGGTAGCAGCCAGGTAGACGATGTTATTTAAGGAAGCCTCAGCTGGAAAAAGAAGTCCTGCCTAGAATGAACCAATGGTGAACCCAAGTGGGTTGAGTCAGCCAAGAAGGATCTCCTCTGAAAAGGCTGACACCTGGGGCCCATCACATAGGGCGGCCATACAGGTAATTGCAGCAGCTCCTGACACGGGATTATTCCTCATCTAAGCTAAGTTTGCCAGGTGCCTACTTTCTGAGCATCAGTGTCCCACAGGTGCCAATCATTTCCATGTAACATAATGAAGGTCCCCGACTGCCAAGAGATAATAACGCACTCGTTTTACATATGGTAACATGGGGTTTAAACCTCTCACAATTTGCATGCAGGCCCAGCTGTTGAAGCAAAGCTAAGGTTTACTGTTGCGCTGTATCCTTCCACCCAGGTCCCCAACACCCTTGCCAGCATAGCAATACATGCACAATATAACCAAAACCACACTCACAAGGAAGAGATGACTGCATCATCAGTCTTGTCAAGAGGAAGCCAGGAGGAATGCTTCTTTTATTTTTAGGTTGCACTATAGGCCTTGAGGGGCATTTTTTTAATTGTTGCTATTATTTAAATGTACAGAAGGTTGCATATCAGCAAGAACAGTACTGAAACCCAAGAGAGCATTATTCTGCACATCAACCATCATCACAAATATTAATTCTCAAAATGCTGTAAAGGCATGATTCCTATTTGCTATAAACTTCCTAATCCTACGACACTGAATAAAACTGGTCCATTTCCTCACGAAAGCATCTTGTCTACAGTGTTCTCTCTTTTTACTTCTAAAATAATACTTTCCCCATTGTGGTAAACTTTCCCCAATAATAATATTTCTCCCATTGTGGCAAAGGTATACCCACCTGCCTCTATTTTTTTCATGTATATTATTCTATCTGCTGTAAATATGTTGTAGTATATTAACTCTCTTTGCTCTCAGAATTCTCTGGTGTAGTAAAGTAAATAAAAAACGAAATGTCTTTTAATTTAAATTATATACTACTTAATGATAAAATAGGCTACCCTTGCCTTCTGTTACATGTATCCAGTGTGTTTAAGGGAATCAAAATCCAGAGAGGTATTTGTCTCAGGGTTTTTAGGAAAGAGGGGAGGCATCTACCTCAGTACACAGTTAAAATGCAGTGTTTAGTATACTTAGTAGTATCCACAAAGGTAGATAGAACAAAGAAAGCTCAGCACTTATGGAAGAAAAAACGAGCACCGCCAACAGCTCTACCTAAGACCTTGTACGAAACAAAATAAAAAACCTTAAATTTTATAAGCTATATAAACTAGTCTGGGGTTGCCAGTAATTACACATTCTTATACTATGCTTTGGGGACTTCAACAGTAAAACAAAATTATACAAATTTGCATATCAAAGTAAATGAGTTTATGCAGGAAACCAAGCCAGAATGCTAAAGCTATTTAAGAACCTATGGCTTAATGACTTAATTGAGGACAACAATTTGTCAAAAAGTTTTTTTTTACAAGGTAAACATGAATAACGAAAATCAAATACCTCAGAAAGAGTTCAAGGTTCTGAAGAACGCGACGCATTGTACACCACACCCAAATCTGCCATTAAACATGGATCCCCAAAACTTGGCCAAGCCGATTCTATGTGGCTGCAGCTGCAGGGCAAGCTATGAGGTTCACTCTGCCACAATTACTGTAAAATGCTATCCTCAGCAGGTGGCGAAGAAGCCTACAGGTGTGCCCTATTAGTAGTTCTTAAACAAGCAAATAAAAAACCCTTCATTTGCCCATACTCCCAAGTCCTTAATTCCTTTTTAATTGCACCTGCTTCAATGGCCTTTAATGTAAGGTAAAAAGGCTCATACCCCAAAAAATGTTCAAAAAGCAGGACCAACTTTTGGCAGCAGAACAATTAATAATACCAGCTAGTAGGAGGGTTGTGATCATGGTATACAAAGCAATGTGTGATGATCCCAGAGCCCAGCAGTTATCAAGTCAGAGACAACAACGTCACTGGCTAATGAGCTGGACTGGGTTCATCTGGGAACCATTGAACCTGAAGCTAGCAGGCTGGAGCCCCCTGAACTACATAGAACTCTCCCATGGGCACCTACCTGTGGGTCCAATGAACCGAGTGCCTTCCAAACCTTCTCCGAAAGGAGGCAGGACATAGGAAGGATGGTTTGGTGCCAAAGGCTCAGAAGGCCTCGGCTCACTTCCAGCCCCTGTCAAAGCACGTTGCTTCTTCATGGTCCTGCTCCCACTCTGGACTGGAGAAGGAGCCCAACAGGGCAAAGCCCTCGGGTGTTGCAGCACCAGAGAGTGAATGAGCTGCTCCTGCAAAGGCTGCAGGTAGATGGAGGTCTTTTAGCCTCTGCCTCCAGTCCACCTCTCCTAGTCTCCACCTTTGTGAGAATTGCACTCCTTAAAGGGCCAGGCAGCGCCGGTCACTTGCATGTTCTGTAGTCTCATTGATCCAAAGAGGACCATGGAAATTTACCTCGCAGTCTTTAGGGGCAGACACAAGATGTATGGAAAGCATGACAAGGCAGGCAATACTTCAATTCAGAAAAAGCACCACCTTACGTTTCAAACTTGGCGAATGATGATTTATTTACCTGGAGATAAATAGGCTGCAATCCTATTCACGCACACCACCTGGCAGGAAGTAGGGGGCTTCCTTTTCAGTAGAACCGTGTAGGGAACTTTATAGTTCTCTGTTTATAAATAATACTAATCATTCATGCACTTGAACACTGTTAATTAATACCGGTTTTCTTCTAGCCCTGTTGCTGGAAACACCTGGAACTTCTTTACTTCAGAGGAATACATAAATGATTATTTTGCTCTGGTTTCTTAGAGGAAACACAGGGGCAGAATATTCATAGGTTGGGAGATTAAAAAACATGCCTGCACGATAGGCGTCCTCTTGCTGAATTGTTCTAAAATGAATGAGATAAAGAGGCGGCTTCCTTGCTGACAAGTGTTCAGTGGTGACAAGGGAGCGTGTGGAAAAATGAACCAAACTTGGAAGAACAATAGCGTGCCTCATGCCAATGTAAGTGCTGGAGAACTATATGCAGTTGCAAAAATATATGTGCCAAAAATATAGAAAAAGCTGCAAGAGGAAAAACAAACTTGTGTTTGTGTGTGTGTGTTGAGCAAGGGTCAGGATTGTGTATTTCTCCTATTGACCTGTCAAAACAACAGCAGACAAGTGCCAAAGGCCCTCTGGCCTAACCCTGACGCCTGTCCAGACCCTCTTTAGAAAACAAATACTCCAGGCCACTCTTCTTTGTTTTCCGTAGTACACCAGAAGATGATTCAGCTTTGCCCAGGCTTTCCTGGACTTGGAAGACTGTTCCCTGTTTTTCATGTTTGATTATTTTAAAATTTCTGGTTTTGTCCCTTTAACAAGCTTTTGAGATTGCTATTTTAGGTTGTGTTTTTCCTTTTCTTTTTCTAATGATACAGGGTGTTTTTTTTAAGACTTGAGATTTTTGAAATATTAAGCGGTATACAAATGCTTTTGAGATTGCTATTTTAGGTTGTGTTTTTCCTTTTCTTTTTCTAATGATACAGGGTGTTTTTTTTAAGACTTGAGATTTTTGAAATATTAAGCGGTATACAAATGCTTTTTTTTGAGTAAATAAATTTTCCACACTGCCATTTATTTGAGGAGAAAGAAAGGAATGTCAAACTCATTCCCTCTGTTTTCCACACTCAGCCTCTGAGGACCATTGCTTATGTAGCCAAAAAAATTGCACCACTTGTGCAAAAGAGGAAGGAATTGGCAAGCTTGAGGAATCTGCATGTGTACAAAAAGCCCTAAGGAACTGCGGTGAAACCTACCAAAAACAGTCCAAATGGGGAAGGAAAACCATGTACAGCTCCTGGCGCTCCTTCGAGGGGAAAGTGGTATATAAATGTAATAAATAAATAAATAATCTAATAAATCTATCCGGGGATCCTAGTCTAAGCATATGTTTCAAACAAAGGATATAATAGAGATGTTATATCAAACCAACAAGATGGTCGAATTCCAGACTCAGGCAGGCAGGGTCAAACACACACACAGATATCTGTCCAATTTCACGAGTTAATTTATAAAATGATGACAAAAACCATCCAAAAGATAAAATGGAGCAATTTAACAAATAATAAGGTTCATAAAGGGAGACGGTAATAAAATGGCATGAAAGCTATTTTCATTAAAAGGCAGATGGGGGGGGGCACTTAGTTGGGGATTGTAAAAAGAACACTTATTCTAGCAGCCCATTTATCTCCAGATCTAACATAAGAAACGAGTCCTTAAAATTAATGAAATGAAAAGAAACTCTTGCCTTGCCTTTTTAAATCTACATTTTAATTGAAGTGATGGCTGCTGGTATTTATACTGCAGTTCACCAAAAAATGAATCAAATGACTGTCTGAAAATCCAGGCCCTCAAGAAGTCCCCAAATGCATCTAATCCTTTAATTCAGTATTAGTTACTGTTGTAAAAACTTACGCAATTTTGCAAATGATCCCAAGCGGTGGAGGTGGGAGGCAAAACAAAGCCAATTTCAGTAAGAGTAGAGAGATTCTACCCCTCCCCACAAAAACCTTCTAAAACTGACTGTGGAGAAACAATTTAGAAGTGGAAGGAACTAATAGGTGGCAACAATAATGCTGCGAAATTCCCTTTTGGTTATGCCAAGCAAAGTAAATGGTTCTTGATCAACAGCATTTGTTCAAATACACTCATTATGGCACGGAACAACAGCAGCTTAGAACTGAAAGCTGAGATTCCTTTCTATGTTAATCTATTCTGATTGGAGGTTACTTCAACAGGTAATTCAGATTGGTTGGTTTTGCTTCTGCAAGGTGCTACAGGATGGTTCATTACAACTGCAATGTGGATGGATGAAGGGAGAGGAGGAATGAAGCAAACAACTAAAGGATCCCATCGGCCTTACTGTGAAACTGTATTGAAACATAAAATGACAATTCTTGCTTTTGTCATTACAACCACAAACAACCTTGATCCTCAGTTTCAGGATTCCATTCCTAACCTTCACCCTTTGGCCAAGTCCGGTGGTGTCCAAACTTTTTTCAAAGTGGGCCAGATTTGATAAAGTGAAGGGCCACGGGGGCCGACCAAAGTTGTTGACCTTTTTTAGGGTTGAAGTTGTTGAGGTTTTTTTCAGGATTTTACCCCAGCGGGCTGGATTAGGCCCCCGAAACAGACTTTGGACATGCTTGGCCAAGCCCAAGATGGGGAGATCAGAATCTTCTGTTCCTGATTTGAACCACATACAAGACTACAAAACAAACCTTAGTTACGAACACAGTCAAGCTATACACAAATGTAACTGGCTATAATGAAAATTCATAAACTTATACAAGAAGGTTCAAAAAAAAATTTGTTGTTATGTAAATAAGAACAACATATATCAAAAGCGGAGGCACATCCCCAAACTTAAAGTGTTGATAAGGACTCAGTCCAAAATGAATGAGATAGTCAAAGAGTACCACAAGAGAAGGTGTGCAGCAGGTGTAGAGCATGCACTAATGGGTCCAATTGGCAAACGGGCATGGCAAGCCAAAGTCCATGAGGTGGCAGCAGTATATTCAATGGTGCCAGGTGCAGCAAAAAAGCACTGTCCATAGAAAAGACAAGGTTCCCGGGTACGTCCCTTGTTTCGCCCTGGTCAGGCTTCCTCAGTACTGGTAGCTAAATAGCATAAAGGGATATCAACAAGACATCATAGAAAAATAATAATAATAAGTATACAAAGTCAAAATTCAATAATTACAGTAAGAGATCTTCCCCAGAGGAAAGTACATACCTTGCAAAGGTAGATTAACATAAATAACATAATTTATGTTAAGGTAACCAAAGGTATTCCATTATGTCTGAATGCAGGATAGGTAAGTGTGCCTAGGGTTGCAGTCTACATCAAAAGACATGGTTTGTTAAGTTTAGTATCTTGTTTGTTAAGTTTAGTATCTTGTTCGAATCTGAACCTTCCCCCAACCCACCACAGCACATGTCCACATGATTGCACAGAGAAGCTTGATATGCATGGGAAACACATTTAAAGTCTAAATGAATTGATGGCAAATAATCAGAACTTCATGTTACATTCCTTTCAAATCTCACACTCTCTTCACCCTTCTTGCAAATTCATGATTAACATAATCTGTCAGTCTCCATCAGAATTATACCTTGCCTGAAGATGACTAACACAAATTAGCTTTATCGTATGTGAATAAAATGTACAAAAATTATCTGGAGCCAAAAACAGCACCATATTAGCTCAGTTGAGTCAGAATTTCTTTCCTCTGTCAGGACAGATTTCTTTACATATTCACACCAACTAACGAAATTAAGCAGAATTATAATTTTGCCTCCCCACCCACCTAATGCTCAAATAGATCTCTTTTCATGTAAGAAAATATAATTCGAATAATCAGACGTCTTGTAGCAACTGTGGCAAACATTATATAATGATTTCTGACACAAAGGTTTCTTTATTGATGGATGCTGCAAGATGTGTTATGATTTGGATCCTGGTGCCCTGACAAGGCGATGAGCACAATGTTGGAATTCAACCCCCCATAGCAGGTGTCAAATTAGTGACCTGTGAAATAGCATATGGTACTGCAGGCATAGGCAAACTAAAAACAATAATCCTTATTTCAAAATAAGGAACATTTTCACTGAGAAGCATTTCAAATGCGAAAATGTTCGCATAAATCCCACCCTGACAAACTGATTTCTCCATAAACCTTTAGCATAAATTTCTCTTTTTTTTTTTTAACATAATTTTTATTGGTTTTTACAAATTACAAAAGATGGTACATACATAAACACCTTTTCCACCTTCTTCCCACCCCCCTCCATGGGTCCTCCCCTGCCACAGAAGTATCCCACGCAGGTGATCAGTCAGAAGTGGTCCATTTTATGATTGGGTTTCTGTCCTCCTCCCCCTCCCCTGCCCCCCAAGCCCCCCCCTGCCACCAGGGAGCTCCAGTGAACCAGGGCGGTACGCAGGAGTTCATCCATCCAACCATCTATTGTCATACCAAAAAAAAAAAAAAGAAAATACAAAAAGAGAAAAAGAGAAAAAAGAGAAGAGGAAAAAAAAAGACAAAAAGGAAAAAAGACAAAAAAAAAATTCATCATAATTGTTAAATTCATAATTGTTAAACCATATTTTGTGGGCTTCCCCACCCTCCCACCCTTCCCCGGTTTTCCTCCCTTATTTATCATCTTCAACAGTTTCATAGTTCATATTTTATAACATACACCTTTATATCTTATACCACTTTTAAACTATTATCATTTTCGCCTATTGTCCAATCACTGAGAAATCAAACTCCCATTTTTTCTTCCCGTGCCTAATTTTTACCCCTCTATAGGCCTCCATATTTTCACCTTTTTCCAGAATCAATTCACTTTTTAAACCTATAACTATTCCCAAACTAACCTTACTCCCCCCGAGTACCTGCTCCACCCCTCCAATCCAGCAAGTTCCATAGTCAGCAGTCCAGTTATAGTCCTATTAACCCATCCTTACAATCACCACTTCACTTTCCCTTCACCCCACCCCCTGTTTGCAGTCTTTTGCCATCCAGGCCTCCATATCAGACCCCTGAGCTTCTTCTCTTCTCTGCTTAATTTTTCCTTCTTCCCTGTGGTCATTCTGGAGTTCCAGTAAATCCAGTCGTGCCCCCCTCGAAGGGGAGGCACTCCATCCAACTTTTTGTAGAGTAAAATCATCATTTTTTTCGTGATGGGCTTCATTTTGTGTTAAATCATCACAGTCGTCATCATTGTCATTCTCACATTCATCTTCTTCAGTTTCAAAAGCTTCATCTTCTAGGAAATCATATTCTGTCATCACAATCTGGAATTGTTGCTGTAACACTAGCCGTTGTGTCTCCTCTTGACATAGTTCTATTCTTGTTTCCCACATTAAGGTCAAAACAGTCCGCTGAAACTCAGGCGGGTACCTTTTTGTTGACATAGTTCAGTCCTGTCAAGGTCAAAACTTGTCACATGGGGTGGAATATGATCGCAGTCTATTTTCTCGACTCCATTTTAACAAGCTGGCTGCATTCTTAAAAATAAAGTTCGAACTCACATTTCAAAAGCATATAAACCAAAAAAAAATTCCCAAAAAGTCCAGAGATAAAGATAGAAATAAAATTTAACTATAAATCCTGGTCAGCTCACTGGGTTTTCTGGGCTGCCGGCTCCCGAGAAAAAGAAAGGTCTTTCTTAGTCTTAACTTCATTCTGCAGGGCAATCACAACAGTCTCTCTCCCCTTTTACCCTGCATTTAGGGGAGATTCTCTTTGATGCCTTTGAGGAATCCTTTTAAGTTAAAATCTTCTGTTTACGGCTTCGGGTTTCTGTTTACTGTCTCTTATGTTACCGTGGGGGGGGGGTGGCTTCCTCTTTTCCCCTCTCTCCCAGGTCCAAATTGTTGCCTTAATTTACATTCCAAAGAATCCAAATTACTCACAGTCTATTCATTTGCTGAATGTTCTTTGAAGAATTGGCCACCTCCACTTCCCAGACTCGCAGCTTCGCACTCTCAGAGCAGCAATGTCAGCCTGTCCGCCGCGGTTCACCTCCTCGCTCTCGGGGGCTTAAACAAAGCCGATCCGGGGAGGAGAGAGCCCGCTTTTGGCGCCGCCAGGCAAAATCTGTCCCCAAAAAGCACGATTTGGGGCTTTTAAGGAGGTTTCGTTTCGCTGGAACGATTCCCTCCACCTCTGAAGCGCCGAGGTCCGCTCCGCTGTGCGGACCCCCGTCTGAGCAAGATGGCGTGGTCAACCGGAAGCCTAGCATAAATTTCTCTAAGAGGGTATCCTTCGCCAGGCATTCAAAGAATGTGTGTAAGGGGCATGATGGGGCCTATGCTTTGGCCGTGGCCTCAATGTCCCCACAAAACTATGATTTGCAAGCCCACTTCAAATGAGGAAATGTTACATTGGCTCTGCATCTTGATGGCCGTAGCCCCGATTTGGCATTCAAATGGCAGATAACTGGAAGCATGTTGTATTTTTGTGATATTCGGGTTTATTTACCAATATGCATGCTGAGCATAGGTGGAGACAATGAGCACAGTGCTTCTACAAATAGCGCAACAGCTACCGGTACCTTATGTCAGATCCTCAGGGATAGGCACTCTGAGAGATGCTTTTAGCCTTCCAGAGCACTACCAGTAAGCTCCCTCTCTGCTTCTTTTTTGCCTTACCTTTGTTCCCAATATACGGTACATCTACTATGCTTCCTTAAACATACACTGAACCTCCCCTGCCTTCAGCTAGAAGAAAAGGACATCTTTGCTACAATGGACTTCAGCAACCAGAACTGACTTCACCAGGGACTTTTCTGACCATTCTGGGACATAATGCCCGTACTGATATGGGTGGCATGCTTCTCCATTGATTTTTCAAGAGCTTTAAGCAGTCCTCACTATCCTTTTGACCCTATCTCTGGTATACATACCTCAGACTCCTTCCTAGCACTCAAACCCAACCGATGCAAGAGCCTGCCTTCCCCCTCTCTTTCAGGACTTCACAAGACAATGCAGACACTTCAACAGCTGGTCTATTCATCAGCCTTCTGCATTCAACTGACCCTGGTTTGCAAGAGGGAGTTCTGCCCACCAAACCTGCCATTGAGAAATCCTTCAGGCAATAAACAGCGAAGTATTTACAGAGACTTCATCTGCTGGTCCTTTATCATCTTGATCTAAAGATAGGAGCTGACTCGCTGGCAGTTATTCATTATGTTTACCCAACAATAATTAATACGCAGTGTGTGGCTCTCACTCCAGCTCTTCATTATTCTGGAGAAGACTGAAACCATACTGTTCCAATTCACTTCTCTATCTACTGACAGGAGTGGTTTTGCGACAGTAAAAATATCAACGCTGCCTAAGCCCCGAACCATGGAATCAACAAGCTTTACAGTGCTTGCCTTCTTACAGGGTTAATTCCGCAGGTAAATGAGCTCGAAGGCTCAGACCTTCCTAAAAGGCACAATGCTTTACATAAAATATGAGGAGTTTTGTATCCTCTCTTACAAGAGTCAGCATCTGTGTCTAAAACAATGGAGTCTCTGAAGCGAGTCAAGGGAGGTTCTTGTGAATGGGTTTAACATAGCTATGCTGTCTTAACAACACAATCCCTGGAGAGTTTTTGAAGCTTGGTTCTCTGAACTTCCTGCATCTCTCAGGAAGTGAATGTTTTGTGGGACTTTTGCACACTTTAGATATATATATCATGCCAACCATTTCCACAGGTGATATTTCAAATGCAAACATTATTTGCATTCCCAATGTCTGAAGTTAAAAAGCAAAATGCACATTCCAGCTTTCTTCATCTGATCCACCATCAACAACCTCTAATGAGATTTTTAGCATTAACTGTGAGAACCGTCTTTTTTTATTTCATACCTTGTCTGTAGGCATTTTCACAAGTACAGTGGAACCTCGGGTTACATACCGTCCTCCTTACGAACGCTTCGGGTAACGAGCTCCGCTGACCCGGAAGCAGGTGCTCCTGGTAGCAAACTTTGCCCCAGGATGTGAGCAGAAATTGTATGCCGGTGGCGCAGCGGCAGCGGGAGGCCCCTTTAGCGAAAGCACGCCTCATGTTAAGAACAGCTTCGGGTTAAGAACAGACCTCTGGAACGATTTAAGTTCGTAACCGGAGGTACCACTGTAATGTGAAGGATGTGTTTAAGATCTCAGCCTGGTGTTTGTTCGCTTTAAATCAAAAATATGGGTTTCTAGTGAGAAAACACTCCTGCCCACCTAGCAGTTCGAAAGCACATCCAAGTGCAAGTAGATAAATAGGGACCGCTCCGGCGGGAAGGTAAACGGCGTTTCCGTGCGCTGCTCTGGTTCGCCAGAAGCGGCTTAGTCATGCAGGCCACATGACCCGGAAAAACTGTCTGCGGACAAACGCCAGCTCCCTCGGCCTATAGAGCGAGATGAGCACCGCAACCCCAGAGTCGGAGACGACTGGACCTGATGGTCAGGGGCCCCTTTACCTTTACCGTGAAAACAAGCTATAATTGAAACAATGGTCCTAGAAATGTGGCTGTTTAATTAGAATGATCGCAGGCTTACCGAACTGCGCTACAGGTTACTTTTCTCCCACTTATACCATACAAAAATCACATCACATTGAACTTTCCTCCTGCAGGCTTCCTGCCTCTTGCAGTAAGGAGGAATTTTCACATGTGACAATAATGCATTTTCACCTGGAACTCGTAAACATTCTTAATACAATACATAAAGCAGAGAAGTTTATTCCAAAACAAGTGCACATTCTAGGAAATGCCATGTTTACATTCCCATTAAGCCAAACCAAGTTAAGATTTATGTGTGAAAATGCCTTTATCCTGTACATATGAATTATAGCTTATCCAGCTCAGGCACAACCACTTACATTTTCCAGATTATTTTCTAACCACCACTGTGCTACCTAAAGCAGGTCTGAAAATTTACTCGGTTTACCAATCCTTGCTTTTTGCCAAACCACAACTTGGGAGGATTAGGAGAGGTGCAAAGTAAGCTTGCTACTGCGCATTAGAAAGCATATTTTGAAAAGCTTCTCATAATTAGCAGCAGAAATAGAGATACTTAGTTGAGAATTACTGTATGCCAGATTGAAGATTTGTTTGGCTTGTTGGCGGTGTTTATTTAAATCCAACAGCTTTAGATTTCTGTTTGTGTGATAAGACACTTTCAGGAGTGCCCTTTAAATGAGAGCTGAAGGATAGCAGAAGGTTAATCAGCTTTGCCAACTTGGTGCCCTCCAGATGTTTTGGACTACAACTCCCATCAGCCCCAGAAAGCATGACTGGAGGGCAAATGATGGGATATGACAAGAAGCATGGAACCACTCATCAAATACAGAAGCCCAGAAGAGCAAACACACACTAGAATTAAGAATTATTATTATTATTATTATTATTATTATTATTATTTTTCAGGGAACTTCACAAAAAGGTTTGCTTACATATAACAGCTGTTAACGGCAGACCCAGGAAATGTGACATGAATGGAAGCTGCTCCCAGAAGACAGTCATGTTGCAAAGATGAAAAGAAAGCTCTTACAGAAAGGCCATCAATATTAAAAAGGAAAGTGTTGCATGTAAAAGGCCCCAGGTTCAATCCTTTGTATCTCCAGTTAAAGGGACCTCCTGGGAAGCCTGTCTGGGACCTTGAAGAACTGCTGCCAATCACTGGAGGAGATGGCACCATAAAGTTTATATCCTTTGGCCAACTAAGCATTTCACAAATAGCATTTACATGTTAAAACATTTTTTAAAAAACCTGCACTGAAATACAAAAAGTACGGGCCAGCAGTCCTCATCACCAGGAGCTGCTATCAGGGGGGGAAAATCCATGGCTTCATACTTTGTGGTATGAATCGCATGTGAAATGTACTTAGAATCATAGAGTTGGAAGAGACCACAAGGGCCATCCAGTCCAACCCCCTGCCAAACAGGAAACACCATCAAAGCATTCCTGACATATGCCTGTCAAGCCTCTGCTTAAAGACCTCCAAAGAAGGAGACTCCACCACGCTCCTTGGTAGCAAATTCCACTGCCGAACAGCTCTTACTGTCAGGAAGTTATTTTCTAATGTTTAGGTGGAATCTTCTTTCTTGTAGTTTGAATCCATTGCTCCGTGTCCGCTTCTCTGGAGCAGCAGAAAACAACCTTTCTCCCTCCTCTATATGACATCCTTTTATATATTTGAACATGGCTATCATATCACCCCTTAACCTTCTCTTCTCCAGGCGAAACATACCCAGCTCCCTAAGCCGTTCCTCATAAGGCATTGTTTCCAGGCCTTTGACTATTTTGGTTGCCCTCCTCTGGACACGTTCCAGCTTGTCAGTATCCTTCTTGAACAGTATCCTCCTTGAACTTAAGTATCACCTCTTACTTGCCTAAAAAGGCCCAAATGCTGTGGCCTTTTCTCACATGAGAGCCGCTCCACCACTTTTGATCGTCTTTTTTTCAGCTCTACAATAACTTTTTTAAGCTGAGGGCAGCCAGAAGTCCAGGTTGCGTGTGGAGTCCCTGTAACCCAGGCCTAGAAATAAATTCAGACAAGACTCATAATTTGGGTTTGGTTTTTGACAGAATTTAGGCCACAACTTTACTGATCACAAATCAAGTGAGTGGTTGCATAGTCTCTGGTTCCAAAGCTACCGTGTTTCTCATATTATAAGACATGTCTTATATTTATTTTTTTCCTAAAAAACCCCACTATGGCTTATTTTCAAGGGATGTCTTATTTTTTTCCTCCTCCTCCTGCCACGGCCGGCATTGCTGCTGCGCCTATCACTATGTCTTATTTTCGGGGTATGGCTTATATTCCTTGAATGCTTAAAAATCCTGCTATGGCTTATTTTATGGGTATGTCTTAAAATATGAGAAACAGGGTACCTAGAGTAGTGCTGACTCAGTGCACACCATGAGTCAGCAGCCAGGTACACACCTGGGACGGGGTACCTGACTGGCGCCCGCCAGCCAGGCCCTGATTCCCCCATGTGTGCCAAGAACTATGGTGAGGGCACGCCGCGCTTGGGGGAATACCAACCAGTGGTCCAATGGATTCCTTTAGGAGGAATGCCCGGGGATAGGGTGGTAAGTTACAGGGAACCTTGCAGAGGGCCTTCTCGGTAGTGGCACCCACCCTGTGGAATGCCCTCCCACCAGAGGTCAAAGAGAACAATAATTACCAGACCTTTAGAAGGCATCTCAAGGCAGCCGTGTTTAGGGAAGCTTTTAATGTTTGATTTCTGTATTTTAATGTTTTGTTGGAAGCCGCCCAGAGTGGCTGGGGGAACCTGGCCATATGGGCGGGGTATAAATAATATATTATTATTATTATTATTATTATTATTATTATTATTATTATTATTAGGGCTCATTCCTCCCCTATCTTTTTTAAATATGATCTTTATTTAAAATTTTATATTATATTTTCCAAATAAACATTGATACAAATCATTTCATTCATTAATATTTCCAGTTCCAGCCAGTTCAAATATTATATAGTACATCTCACAAAACAAAAAGGAAGGGGAAAAAATAGAGAAAAGAAAAAAGTGATAATAATAATTATTGTTATTAATAATCATTCCTCAGTGTGAATCATTCCATCAGTGTGAACCAGAGCCTATCCGAGCAACCTTACAAGTTGTGATGAATTGCTAAGCGGCAGGCGAAACCCAAGTGGCAACAGCCATCAGTCAAGTGGGGAAAATTCCTGCCGTGCCCTTGTCCCAACGACAGGCGACACACGATTGCATAGCAAGGTCAATCGCAAGCCCTAAAAATAGGGAGTGGTAGGTGGGTGTTCCGATGCACAAAGCCAGAGAAGAAGCCTCTCGACAGCTCGAGCAGGGGTTATATAGGTGGTCCACCTGCCCTTTGACTGACATGCCCTTAGCCAATTGCACCCTGCAGATGGACCACCAATAGGGTGTTGTGGCTGCTCCAATTGTCCCCGCCCCAACACCTAGTCCTGGTTGTCGGGCCCACCGCAACGCGTGCCCTCTCTTGCAAGGAGGACCCGATTTACCACCTACTGCATCATGCAAATACCGTAGTTACCAAAACATGCAGCTGGTGCGCCTCGCAGGTTCCTCTTGTGGCAGGAGGGGACTTGTGGGGGGGGGCAGCATGAAGAAGGAGGAGGATTAAGTTAGTATTATAAGGATAAGATTTGGAATTGGATTAGAAAACACGCCATAATTAATTAGAGAAGTTTGGAAAACCAGGAAGAGGAGATCTGAGGAAGTCATAATTACAATGTGATGAATATAAGAATGGGGAATTTTTTAAAATTTTTGTCTGTTTTTCCCCCCTCTTTTTTCCCCGTTTGTATTTTTTATGGGTACTGTGTTTAAAGGAGCAGCTGTGGGGAAACCTGCCCCCAGAACCCCTCCGTCCTTGTCCTCTCAGTGGCAGGGGGGGGGACGAGGGGGAGGGAGGAGGGGGGACGTCAAACCCAGTCTTATAATGGACCCCTTTGATTCTCAACACCGGCGGGTGCCACAGGTGGCAGAGGTGGACTCGTGGGTGGGGGGTATTTGAAGGGACAGAAATATACTGTATGTCTTGTTCCTTTTGTTTGTATAAAAATCCAATAAAAATTATTTTAAAAAAATACAAAAACAAAACATGCAGCTGGACTGGTGTACCATCAAGTGTTAGAAACGCAGATATTTAAGCTAGGCTCCAAACTACACCTTAAACCTGGATTATGGCCACCACAACAGAATGTCCATTTGCCAGGGAAATCAACCAGATTCTCAACACTACTACAATTCTCAACAGTACTTTCCAGCCACAATGGGGCAACTAGTTGTTTGAAAGCCAGCCCCCTTCCCTTGTTTACAAATGGATTAGAACCTGACAGTCTTCAACTTCACATGCCAATAAATATCGCAAAATATATGTAACAGAACAAATGTTCCAGTATTATGACAGACATCTGTCCCTTTGTTTACTGAAATAAACCTCTCTGCACACCTCATTTAAGCTGACATTAATTTTGACTGAAGAGCTCTGTAGCGCCAGTGGTGCTATTCTAATGCTCTGGTGCAATGATAATGTTGTCATGTACAATGCTGTTGAAATAAATAACAGTAATAACTTGTAATTATTAGTATAGCCTGATGAATATACATGGCGCTTTACATAGTAACACAGGAGAGAACAGAGAGAAAGGAACGGGAAGAAGGAGAAGAGAAAAGGGGTTTCCAGGTTATGAATGTGAGCAAATGTACTCAGGGTTTTGAAAATCACAACAGGAAGCATATATTGGAAATTTTCAAATACAGGCCATTGCAAACCTATCAGAATCTTCCTGGACAACAGTCACTTTTATTACGTCAATTCAAAATGCTACACTGGGTATTTTAGCTGCACTACTGAGGCTCTGCTGGGCAAAAAGGGATCAGCGTGCAAGCCAAACTACTTACCAAGATTACATATGGAGTCCAACTTTGGATATTGGGGATTAATGAATCTGTGGGAAGAACAGACACCTCTCCTCTCCTCTGTAAGGTGCCTCTAACAGGTATTTATGCAGGTTCGATATGTGAGCGACCATGTATACATGCATCGCACTGAACCCGGAAGTGACCCAGAAACATAATAAAGCTGTCACTAAAACGTCACTACAAGGGCACAACCGGGGGGACGGGGGACGGGGACAGGGAACTTGCAAGCTTTTTCAATGGGTTTCAATTCTACAAATTTCACTGTTGTGTGCGGTGCCTCGGAACGTAACCTCCGCGTAAAGAGACAGAATGTGAATAGTGAGCATTGGAGATGGGGTACTCTGGATCTGGCCCACTAGTTGGCTCTGGTTCCCCATCCTGTGCTAGGTATTTAGCAATTTTAAATATTCCTACGGTAGGTACAGGGAGGACATTTTCAATGGTTCAGAGCTTTGCCATCAGCAGTTATGAAAGGTTACTGGGGCTGCTTTGGCACGTGGAAGAATACAAATTCAACAAACAAACAAGTTTGTCCCTACAAAAGCAACTCAAGTCAAAACATTAGCCTAGTCTCTCCTGTACTGACAATTAAATTGTGTTACAATATCCTCTGCTTTATCTCCCCAGTACTTTCTCAACACTTGGGGCGTTCAGATTAACTCTATGTCTTGATTTTAATGGTGGGTTCCAACTCTACAGCTATCAAAAGCAGGTTAAAATTACAAAAGGGAATAGAAGTTCCAAGTCACAATTGTCTATATTTTTAACTATTTCTGGTTGTTTATTAAATTTAGTAAGGCACAATTTATGTACATATATATTGTCCGTCCTTCCTTCCTTCCTTCCTTCTTTCTTTGCTATAATTATTTTGAAAACGGTATTTGATGTTTATGGTCCATAGACCAAATAAACTGAAATTAATATGATTTGTGATGTCAGCACATGTTTCTACACTCCCAAACTCTAAGATGCACTTGTTCTTTTTGTCTGTTATTTTGCAGTAACCTTCATTTGGAAAGTAAGCTTGCAGCTGGCCCCTTGGAGATGCTAATTTAAGTAAGGAATGCAGTCCAAAATGTATGCATGTGATTTTGCCCCATCCCACACCCCAAACATGTACGTCTATCGAGTTGATGACATGACACAAGTGGGCAGAGAATTCAACATTTTACATAATACGGTGTACCCATTTCACAATTCAATTGTTACTACATATTTCATGAGAAAAACTGGGTGAAAAAAATGTGTCTCGTTTCTACCTAAGAGGTGATTTGAACTGAATATCTGCTCTTCTGGACTGTTAATTGCTAGATGCAATCGTTTATTGCTTTGGCTCTGGAATCCCCCCCCCCCTGTTAATACTGGCTTTAATTTTATTTTAACATACTGTTGGTTTTTGCAGTTTTTGAATGTTAAATTTTCATTATAATATTATATATATATATATATATATATATATATGCTTGCATTTTCTTCATCAGGAATGGCAGCTTATAAATATTTAAATAAATAAAAAATATATTTAACAATCAAGGAACATTCATGCAAACTGTCCCTTAGGAACCATGTTTCACACTACTTTCTGCCCATCCTAAGGCATACAGTAGATTGATAGCTCATTCCTATGCAAGTCAGAAGGAAGACAGACTGAATTCAATAGGCCTTGCTCCTAAGTCAGTGTTTTTCAACCACTGTTCCGCGGCACACTAGTGTGCCGCGAGATGTTGCCTGGTGTGCCGTGGGAAAAATTGAAAAATTCAATTTATATATAGTCAATATAGGCACAGAGTTAATTTTTTTAACATTTTCTAATGGTGGTGTGCCTCGTGATTTTTTTCATGAAACAAGTGTGCCCTTGCCCAAAAAAGGTTGAAAAACACTGTCCTAAGTAACCTGTCATAGGATTACAACCAGAGAATGAAAAGCAATCCACAACTGGGGGTGAGCTGCTGGATCACATCAAAGGCTTACACAGAGCTGCCATCTTGTTTCCCTTAAGACATGACAGCAATAGCTCACTCTTTTGCTTCTGTTCCCTACTGATATTAAGAAGGATGTTTCCTCTGATCCCAGAGGCAATACACAGCAATCGTGTCTTATTGGCCATTGGTAGATTTAACATCCATGAATTGGTCTTCTCCCCTTTTTAAAGCCAAACAAGATGGCGCGAAGAAGTACTTTCTTTATTCTGTCCTGAATTTCCCACTATTCAACAACCAGGTAGGCCCCAGAAGAAACTCCTTCCTATCCACTTTCCTCACGCTATGCATAAATTTATACACCTCTATCAAGCTTTCCCTTTTCCAAACTAAAACGCCCCAAGCAAAGTAAACCTTCCTCAGAGGACAAGGCCCTTGACCATTTTGGTTGCTCCTTTCAGGACTTTTCCCAGTTCTGTACCATCCTTTCTGAGGTTCTGGCAACCAGAACTATAAGCGGTATTCTAAGTAAGGTCACACCATGGACGCTTATAAAGGTCCCTCGACTTATGAATTTAATCCGTTCCAAATGCACATTCGCAGGTCGAAAAATTTGTAAGTCGAAAAAAGCGGTTTCCCATAGGAACGCATTGGAAACGGAAAAATTCGTAAGTCAAGTAAACCGCATCTAAAATTCGTAAGTCGATAAAACCGCATCTAAACCGCAACAGTTTTCCTTTCGGATGTCGAAAAAAACGTTAAGCATGCGGCCACTTTTTTAATACGTAACTCGAAATTTTGTAAGTCGAGTACTTCGTAAGTCAAGGCACCACTGTAGTTTTATTTTCAGTCCATCTCCTAATGATCACCCAGCATGGGTTCTTCTTTCCACAGCTGCCACGCCACAGGCTGATTTTTTAATTGAGTTATCTCCACCATGACCCCAAATATCTATTTCCTGCTCAGCCACATATCTAAAGGAATAATGCAGCCTTCTTAGGAACGCACAGGAAACTTTCTCACTTAGTCCCATTTCATTCTGAAGAGCAACTCTGATTGGAAGTAGGAAATCTGGGCGTCCTGTTTTTAAGCGATCAACAGGAAAGCAGATAAAGATATTCCGCTGGAGGAAACCTGACAGAAGCAGTGAATTGCAAGGATTTGAAAGTGGATGGAGGAATCGTTACTGCTAGGCTTTTCTGTTTAATCACTCAAGTCAGTTTTCATTGAAAGATGCTTCCATTTTGGCAAAGGCTTTTCCCACAAGGGAGATACTGAAAAAACACTGAGGTTTGGAGGACCACCAGCCATCAGTCTTCACTCTATATTCGCAAAACTCTCTCTGTTTTCTCTACTTGGACCACAGCTTTAAAGTGCGGTTCTTTTCAGGGTGTGTGTGTTTGTGTGCCCATGCTGGATCATACGGGTGCCACGTTTTCACTGGCACTTTTTCTACATGCTTAGTGCCAGAAAACAACAGGAACGTCCCCTTATCATTAAGAGTTCGTTCATCGTCAATCAGAGTTTCATTTTAAACTGCTTTTGTTCATTCCAAAAGGTTGCACCTCCAAACAAACTGAGGAATTCACATTAACTCCTCCTTTAAGAATAGACCCCGCCGTGGCCAGTTCTGTATCCCAGCTATCATCTTTTCAGCAGTTCCCCACGTATCTTCTTCCAAATGTATGGCTCCTTTTCTACTGTGGTACAATTTCCTCTCTGCCATTTGCTCTCCAGGGAAGGTCATCATCTTGGTTAGCACTAGATAATGACCAGGGGTGGCCCTAGACATTTCAGTACCTGAGGCGAAGCTTCCCCTGCCACCCCCATGAGACGGGGTGGGGAGGCTTATAAAAGTGTTCAGATCAGGTTTGTCCTCTGGTCTAAGTGCAAAAGAAAGAGAATTCATCTTGGCCTGCTGGTGGTCCCTTGCCATAAAAATTCATCCACCTTGGCCTTTACCTCAGCTGCTCAAGCTCACCTTGCCGGACTCTGCAGCAGATGGCTGTGACACCTGTGAAGGCCAAAAAGACAAGGTGCTTTTTCAACCGAAGGGGACTTGGGCTCGTGAGAAAGACGACTTCCATGAAGGAAACTGAAAGCAACACTCCACTGAACATGCAATTCTCTCTTGTGTACACATGCGTCTTCTTTGTATGTGGGCCACAGTTAACTTGTCTCTTCCTTCAATTTCATGTTCCAGAAAAGCAGGGTTAGAAGCCCGCCTGGAGAAAGTTCCCAACAAACATCAAAATCTATGGTGGGGGGACCATTCATTTCCACACACACATGCCATTTTTTAAAAATGTGCAGCAACGTAGCAAGACTAGACACGGGTCAGTGACAAAAAGAAACATGAAAGTCACCTCAGTCTGTGCTAAAGTTGGAAGGTGAATAATTCCCTATAAAAACACTGGCAGTGAGCATGAAATGGAATCTGCCCTGTTATCAAGTCTGCCCACTTAGCAGTTCCTTCACTCCTCACAAAGGCAGTCCAAATCTGTTGCTCAAAGAAAAAAACCCTGCCTGACAGCTAAACTGTGCCCGTCATTCTAAGCAATCTGACAACTTAAGGTAGAAATAATGGGGGAAAGAGAAGATGAGACAGTGCTTTTCACTTCATTCTGTTTTATACTATTTATCTATTTGTACATTACACTGACCTTGATGAAGGATTCCCCCCCCCCAAAAAAAAAACAACCACGGGATTATAATAGACAATATTTTGTTGTGCCTGGATTTCACCCTTCACCCCAGTCACTTTTAAGATGCAAAAACAAAAACATGTAGACCGTAGTGATGCAGTCCAGAAAAAAGCTTTGTTGCTTGAGTTTGCATAATATATAAATTGGCCCTAAGGCAAGCTAATGAAAAGCAAGAACAACTTCTGACATGCTCCAATTGCACAGATGCTCCAGTGTTCATCTATGGAGCGTTGTGAGGATCAATCACGCATATCCACGCCAAGATTTACCCAGGGCCTGAAATATTCTCAGCACAAATACTCTTTGGGTAATGACTTGGTCTCCTACAAGGCAGTCAATACTATGAACTCTCTTATGAAGCCCTGCTCCTTGAATTCATAAAGACAAATACAGTCATACCTCGGGTTACGTTTGCTTCCGGTTATGTACTTTTGGGTTGCGTACTCCGCAAACCCAGAAGTATTTTTCACCGCGTGTGCGGTCTGTGCATGCGCAGAAGCGTTCTGCAAAGTTCGCGCGTGCGCAGAAGTGCGCTTTCGCGCTTGTTCGGGTTACGTACTTTTCAGGTTACGAACCGCACCCCGGAACGAATCAGGTACGTAACCCGATGCACCACTGTATGCTAATGGTTATTATAACCTGATGGGAAATACCAAACAGATTTTCCTGCAAGTTCCCACTTAATGTTAGAATATGGACCTCTCCTGAAGAGAGTTCCACCCTATTAAACTCATGGCACGTTTTTGAACCGGGCGTTAACTTCCCTGCCATTGTTTTCATTAGTGCCTATCTTCAGCCTCTAAGCCAATTACCAAAGATTGGGTAGAAGTAATTAAGTGGCCATGCTTAGAAAAAAAGAGAGAACATTTAAAAGCACTGAATAAAAACAGAAGTGAAAGAACAAACTACAATGTACAACTTAAAATAAGGAGGAGCGATAAGGATTGCTGTTGCATGCTACCAGATGGTATCTGCAATTGGACTGGATTTTATATAGGCAATTGCTGTTTTCGTTAATAGTTTTTTATGTAATGGGGGGGGGTTTCCAATACTTTATTTTGAAGTTAAAATAATCCAGTAAAAAATATAAAATACCAGTAAATAAAAAATTAGAGAAAAAAAGAGAAAAAACTACCCCAGGGTTCACAGCCATTAGCACATTCTCAAGATACTACAGTGAATTAGATACTACAACAAAAATAACCTAATACAGAATAAATATAAATACAAAACAAATGTTATGAACACCAAATAAAGGCATGTTTCATCAGAACTTGCTACAAAATAGAGACAAAATCCATAGGTTTAGCTGCACTTTGAAATACTGTATCCTTAATTTATAAATTAGCTTCTCAAAATAAACATTACTTTATTGAAACAATTATTTAAAGAAACCTCCTGGATAGCTCACTTGGTTAGAGCGTGGTGCTGGTAACATGAAGGTTGCAGGTTCGAGCCTCATATGGGACAGCTGCATATTCCTGCATTGCAGGGGGTTGGACTAGATGGTCCTCAGGGTCCCTTCCAACTCTACAATTCTATGAAAAGCCTGAGGACCTTGTCCTAGCACATGTTAAAACATTAGGCACATCCCTAGTCACCACTGTCAAGATGTGTCACTGTAAAGGGGGGAAAGGGCCATTTATGCCATCTCAATGTATCAATGGCTGCATACACAACATACCATTGAAGTACATTACTTCCCCCAAAGAATTCTGGAAACAGTAGTTTGGTAAGGGTGCTGAAAGTTGTAGTTTTGAGAGTAGTAAACTACAGTTCCCAGATTTCTTTGAGGCCTGTCTTATGCTTTAAAATGTATGGAGCTTGTGTAGTGGGAAATTAAGTGTTACATTTCAAAAATGCTTTAAATTGGAGGGGGTGAGGTACTTACAATATTTGTACTGATAAGAAGGAGGCAAATCTGCTAGAGAAATCCTTTCTTACAAAATGTTCAGAGCCACAATGCCACACATATTTCTTAATTCAGAATGCCGTGACACAGATATACAACCAGCAAGTAGAAAGAGGAATGCCAGTGCTGTTGAATGATTTATCTTTTAAAAAAACCGAATGGATTATCATGGTTACGCTGTAATGATGAGGCAAACAAAAGAAATTTCATTTCCCATCAAGCAATATTCTCATATGCATTTGCTTCAGTGACTTTAAATAAGGGATTTGTTTTATTTGCTGATTGATTAAGTTGTTAAATCATGAATGTTTTTTGTCTTCCCATGTAATTATATCTGGAGATTCCAAGCATTATCAGTCTCTTTCAGATTTGTACAGCATGACTTTACTTGCTTCCAGCATGTTGCACAAAACTCATGGATGGGGGATGCATTTGTTTATAAAGTGCATTTATTTCTATACCCCACCCTTTCTCCAAGACAGGAGTGCAGGGTGGCTTACAATCAGAAGATGCTATGTAGAACAGAAGGTAAAAAATATACAATAAAAAAACTGGCTAAAATAATAATTTTAAAAATAAATTAAACACAAATTTTGGTAAAATAAAAAAATTCCTTCAGTAGCACCTTAAAGACCAACTAAGTTTTTATTTTGGTATGAGCTTTCGTGTGCATGCACACTTCTTCAGATACACTGGACACTTCTGTTTCCAGTGTATCTGAAGAAGTGTGTCTGACACTTCTGTTTCCAGTGTATCTGAAGAAGTGTGCATGCACATGAAAGCTCATACCAAAATAAAAACTTAGTTGGTCTTTAAGGTGCTATTGAAGGAATTTTTTTATTTTGCTTCGACTCAGACCAACACAGCTACCTACCTGTAACAAATTTTGGTGGTAGAAAAGACAGCCATACCGATTTCCTCACTGCTGTGATACAACAACCATGTCGGAGGGGGCAGTTTTAGGACTTAAATTGTACGTGTCTTTTCCACACCTAAGCTGCTCTCCTTTTCTAATGTTAGGGTGTGAGCTGTTCATAAACAGAATCATAGAATCGTGGATCTGGATGGGACCCCGAGAGTCATCTAGTCCAACCCCCTGCAATGCAGGAATCTCAGCTAAAGCACCCATGACAGATGACCATCCAACCTCATGCTTAAAAACCTCCAAAGAAGGAGAGCCCACAACTTCCTGAGGGACACTGTTCCACCTGGTGTTTTTCCTGATGTCCAGTCGGAATCTCCTTTCTTGTAACTTGAAGCCATTGGTTGGCAAAGCATTAGAAATTTTCCCATCGGTATCAATGGAAATCATCAACTCATTCTGAGAATGCACTGTGTTTGGATAGTGGGCAAATAACAGCTTGGGATCTTGGGGTTTCTCACCATGTTAGATGTTTTGCACCTCGCTCCCTATCAATGCTAGGGAGATACTGGTGAACGTCAATGAAAGATCTGCCTCATCTTAGATGAATTTGCAGGGTCTTCCCAGTCATGCAGTCTGTTCCCAACTACTACCGTAATATGCAAGCAACATTTTCAAGCTTTAGTCTGTACTTTATAATTTCCCTGTACTGTATGGATTACTTCCGGCGCTTGGAAGATGTTCATGCCTCATTATATAGCTTCCTTTCACTTGAAACACACTTTTGATGTGAAGCGTGTTTGTTGACGAAAAAAGAAAAAGACACCTTTAGAACCAGCTAATCATATTTAGAACAATCCTAAACATATTGACTTAGAAGTAAATCCCATTGAAGGGGAAAAGACGTAGAGAGAGGGGGTTCTTATTGTCAGCTTAAAGGACAAGCATGATTCTGACGAGGAAAGGAAGACTGCTTTTCAGCAATGGATTTTGGCATGGCATTGCAAGAGAGCGTTGTCTAGCAGAGCAAAGCAGATAAGAGGCAGAAAGGACGCACAGAATGCACTGGGGCCATGTGTACGTCTCGCTTCCCAGTAGGCAGGCTGCTCAAAGCACAATGGGCTGCTTCACATACAATACAGAAGGGTCCATTGTCTCTTCCATATTACCATGTCGATGGAACATTCCTCTGCAAGACACAGATGCCTCACCAACAAAACTGCAGCTTTTATTAAAACTGAACATCTTCCGACCATGCACTTCAGCGCAAACCGACTGGCATGCACTTCCTCAAGTTAAAACTGGGATTAGAAATAGCCTTTGAATGTGTCATACTGCGCATTTACCCCACTAAAAGAGAGAGGCATTTCTAAGTGCTAGTCAGAGACACAGTCGCAGTAAAGGCTGTTCACTCTAAAAAGGGTTCCGGTTCTTATTTTGGGGCCCTTTCTGCAGACGTCTGGTGTGGCTTTTGTGATTTTGGAATGCTATTCACTTTATCAGTGCAGACGAGAGAAAGTTAAAAGGGTCTTTCAGGCTTTTAATGCAGGTGGGTGTGTCTATTTTAAATAAAATTTAAGCAATGTACTAGAGAGCCTTTTGTTTCATTAACTGCATGGGCCTTCCTAGCATACCCCAAGTGGAGGGGGTTTCATGCAAAGGTGACCTCAAGCTTTTACGGCATGCTTTGTCCTAAGATCCCAAACTGCGAGTTGGGGAATTAATGGGACACCTTCATGGGAAACAGTGGTGGTGGTCACAAACACTGGGATTCTGGGAATAATTCGCTGCTTGAAACCATGCAAACAGCAGGAGAAATGGCTCATCTCAGAGCCAGAGTAGGAACTTTGCGAGCAACAACTACTGCTTAAACTGCTCAATTGCTGTCTTCAATACAAATCCTAGAGCGGGCAGGTGGACATACTGTTGCACGCAAGCTCTATGTCAAATGCACATCACTTGAGAACACACAAACACACACACATCGAACTGATGTGGGGTTGTGTGTGAAGGGTGTCCTGTAATGCAAAATAAATTTACAATTTGAGAAAAACACAGCGTTATACAACAAAATGTCAAGTGATCTCATCACAAGTATGTCTTGGTGTGTGTGTATGTGTGTGTGTGTGTGTGTGTGTGTGTGTGTGTGTGTGTGTGTGTTTCTAGCGTTTCCTCCACTTCTGGTCCTCCAAACCTTCACAGAAATGTGGGTAGGATTGACAAAATGTGCAACTACTCCTGGTCTGTGGGGCCCCCATGAAGTGTGAAGCACATAATCTTTAATCGGGCAAGCCATTGCTGTATTAACACCAGATGGCATAACACCAAGGGGTCTTTGCCCATGATTTTACCTCATGAAGGATTTAAATATCACTGCGACAGTTGAGAGGTAATTCAAAAACACGTCTTAGAATTACTGCTTCTGATGCATTTAACATCCTATGAGACAGCTCCAATTAGAAACATCAATTAGACGCGTTTATATGTGCTATTAGTATATGTGCTCTGCACTAAATAAAAAAGCAGCAGCTATTTTTACCAGGATGATTGCCACATAGGCATCTTCACAATTTAACCAAATGTATGGAACAGAATTAGCACAAGACTCTTATGCTCCCTTCAGGCAAGGAATAAAGTTAAATATTCTTGTCAATGTACACCTTCAGATTAAAATACGCCAAAGGATAAATGAACATAAATCACAAGACAGAGAAACCCGTACCAGTAGGAGAACATTTCAATCTCCCAGGACATTCTATACAAGATCTCAAAGTAGCTGTCTTATTACATAAGAATTTTAGAAATAGATTGGAAAGAGAAGTTGCTGAATTGCAACTTATTACCAAACTTAAAACCATGTAGAGACCTGGTCTGAATAGAGACATTGGATTCTTATCTCATTATACATGATAAAGCTATTTCTAGCCATCTCACCCCTTGCTTTTTCCTGTAAGACCAATTGTAGTCGTTAACAGTTGTCAATAGGTTTACCGCACCTATCAGCCAATCACCCATTCCCACCACCCTTCGGAGTAATACCCCTCCCCACCCTCTGACTATACATAAGGGTCTGGTGACTTCTGTTTCAGTGTATCTGAAGAAGTGTGCATGCACACGGAAGCTCATACCAATAACAAACTTAGTTGGTCTCTAAGGTGCTACTGGAAGGAATTTTTTAATTTTGTTTCGACTACGGCAGACCGACACGGCTACCTACCTGTAACTAGATTAAAATAAGAGAGCAATAACACACTCGAGACTTTTAATAACATAATAAAATGTGATCCTACATCATGGGTAGGCAAGCTAAGGCCCGGGGGCCGAATCCGACTCAATCGCCTTCTAAATCCGGCCCACGGATGGTCCGAGAATCAGCATGTTTTTACATGAGTAGAATGTGTGCTTTTATTTAAAATGCATCTCTGGGTTATTTGTGGGGCATAGGAATTCGTTCATTTTTATTTATTTTTTTCAAAATATAGTCTGGCCCCCCACAAGGTCTGAGGGACAGGGGACCGGCCCCCTGCTGAAAAAGTTTGCTGACCCCTGTCCTACATCTTTACTACAAAGAAACTAGTACTGAACAGTCTACAGATCTCCAACCCTTTTTGGTCCTGGGGGCATGAAACCTATGATAGATTTCAAAATCTATCATACTATTATGGCACCACAAAATAGTCATTTCACAGAAGACAAACTGGCCACGCTCAGAACTGTCCCTCACCCAAGACACACACAAAACACCAACTGCAAAACAAACAAAACAGACTAAAAAAAAAGCCAGGCAACACCCTCTCAAAGAACCCCACCCTCACCAAACCAAACCAATCCTTTGAGTTCCTGGCAGACACCAAGGAGGGTATCTGAAGGTGCTTTGGAGCCCACAACTGCCACATTGGGGGTTTCAGGTCTACATTTAGGATGGGGTAGAGGCAGCTCACTGGAAGGACAGATTGTGAAGCTGAGGCTCCAATACTTTGGCCACCTCATGAGAAGAGAAGAATCCTTGGAAAAGACCTTGATGTTGGGAAAGATGGAGGGCACTAGGAGAAGGGGATGACAGAGGACGAGATGGTTGTACAGTGTTCTTGAAGCTACGAACATGAGTTTGACCAAACTGCGGGAGGCAGTGGAAGACAGAAGTGCCTGGCGTGCTCTGGTCCACGGGGTCATGAAGAGTCGGACACAACTAAACGACTAAACAACAACAAAGAGGCAGCGATGCCAAGGCAATAGAACAAAACTTGGAACTCAGAAGTTCCTTGATGAGAAGTTTAGCTTAAAACCAACTTGTGCACCATTACATATCTAGCTTTGCAGTGTTCAGAAACGGGGGAAATGGGCATGCTGAAGTAAATATGAACTGGGCATACTGATCTTTCCCTGCTTGAACTGGTTTAGAAAGAATGGGTTCCTAACAAGGCACTCCTCCAAGCTCTTGTGACCAATTAAGCCAAGTTATGGCTCAGTGAGACCATGTGAAGGGGCAGGCTCCAGGTCAGGTGCTCACAACCATTTTGGTCCATCCACCCTGACCTTTTTTTTTTTTTTTTTTTACTGCCTACAGCTCATGGTTAGTGAGGACAGAGTTTAACCACGGCACACTAGCCCAAACCTGGGCTGAGTCTGGCAAGCTGCAGAAGTAAAAACGACCAGGGAAGAACAGAGAGTCTCCCAAGATCCTGCGCATTCACAGTCTTGGTAAGCCTTGGTTCAGCTTATTGCACTGTGGAAATCAGTTCTGTGAGAACAGAGATCCCTGAATGTAGGAAATCTGAAAGCCCCTGTCCTATACTATGCCATTACACCAACTGTAAACTCTGATAGCACCAGTGAAAATATTTACACTGAAGTGTCAAGGCAAATCAGGATTTAAACCTAAAGGTATTGTAATTTTAATTGCTATTTGTTTTCTGAACTCCGAGGAGTTCCATTAGGCATTCTCTCTCTCTCTCTCTTTTAAATCCTTCAAATATTAAAATCGTGCTTGTTTTGTATTTTGCAAACAGTAGCATAGAATTTAATACACTGAGGGAAAGGAACCACAGTTTTGGCAAAAGTTGCTGCTTTTTCCCGAGGAACCACACATAAATTTGGCAGCAAAACCTCAAAGCAGACACACACACACACGCTGCAAAGTTTGTCCAAGTTCGAAATGAACAACTTCAAGCTCAATGAACTTCTGTGCAGCCCATGGAATCGTTTTCAAAACAGCAGGTCCATAAACTGAATTGCAAACCACTTTTGGAACACCTGACCATTTCAAAAGCACCTTTGTCATGTTGGAACCTACGAACATGCTGAGTCAGATCACTGGATCATCTTGCTAGGCATCAATTGGCAGCAGTTCTCCAGGGCTGCAGGCTGTGAACATCCCCAGCCCTAGCTGGAGAGGCTAGGGATTGAACCTGAGACCTTCTGTACACAAAGCAGATCCTCTACTATCAAGATAAGGCCCTTCCCCCAAGTATGCAGCATGCACTGTGGGCTGCAGTTTGGGAAACACAAGTTCTGTGCTCCACTGGGCACAGGGAAGTAAATAAATGCCCAACAAAATGGCTGTCTGAATCCATCTGGGATCCTTCTTCTCCACTCACTTGGGAGGCATTTGCAGCGGGCTGGCAAATTCACTGGTTAAGACCAATGGTTCAGTGATAGGGACCTGTATACTAACTGGCCACACGCATAGCTGCCAAGTCTCCCACTGAAAAATGCGGGATCAGCAGCGGCGTGGCACCGGAAGTCGCTTCTACGCATGTCTGGACATGCGTAGAAGCAACTTCCAGTGCCGCTCTGCCTGATTTCCGGTGCCCAGGTATGGGCGGAGTGGCACCGGAAATCGGGCGGCGCCGGCACCCAAAATGGAGCCTCCCTGGCAGGTAAGAAATCCAGGGGATTTACGGGATTTTTTCCAATCCGTGCTGCCAGCGGGAAACGCTTTAAACTACGGGGGATTCCCCATGAAAAACGGGAGACTTGGCAGCTATGGCCACATGTGCAGTTGTCATGTGAAGTGGCTCTAAGTGATTGTTCATCACACCTAAGCCAGTTCTAATGGATGGATGCTCCCAATGGAAGCACACAAGCTCCAAGCCATGCGAATTTTAATGTACGCCTCAAATGAGGAGGAGGGCAGAACAAATCAACCCAGTGTCAAAGGTGCAAATTTCTATTTGCATGTTGCTCTTGAACAGCGTTGCAGGAAAATGCATCCTTCCCATGCATGCAAAGTGGAATTTCAGACAATTTCAGCCAACTTCCTCCTGCTGCTTCGTATTTCAAAAGCTTAGAAAATGGCCACTACAGATGTAAATAAATAACGTTGTGCATGTGCGTGTGTTTGCCAAAGTATTTGGCAAAGAGCCTTTCAACATAATTTGGCTCTGTGTTGGGTTTTTTTGTTAAGTTAATTGCGTTTAGATTTTTTTTATTTAAAAAAAGTCTTGTTTAAAAGCTTCAGGGTTTGCTCAAACATTGGAAACACTCTGGCTCAAAATGGACTGGTTTTAGAGCAAATGATGCAACCTACAGCAAGAATTCTGAAATTGTCAGGGAGCCCAGCTATGACATCAGCACACAGGACGGGGGGGGGGGAGAGAAAACATTGTACGATGAACATCTAGTACATGGGAATGAGAAATTCATAAAGTTTGCAAAATAAAAAAAGATCCTTCAGTAGCACCTTAAAGACCAACTAAGTTTTTATTTTGGTATGAGCTTTCGTGTGCATGCACACTTCTTCAGATACACTGGAAACAGAAGTGTCAGACCCTTATATATATACAGAGGGTGGTGGGGGTGGGTGGGAATGGGTGATGGGCTGGTGGGAGTGGTAAACCTGTGGATGGCTGTTAACAACTGCTGATGACTGCAATTAGTCCGGGGGGGGGGAGGAAGCAAGGCCTGAGGCGCTAAAGAAAGCTTGATCATGCATAATGAGATAAGAATCCGATGTCTCTATTCATCCCAGGTGGCTCCATGGTTTAAGCTTGGTAATGAGTTCCAATTCAGAAACTTCTCTTTCCAGTCTGTTCCTGAAATTTCTCTGTAATAAAACAGCTGCTTTGAGATCTTGTATAGAATGTCCTGGGAGATTGAAGTGTTCTCCTACTGGTTTCTCTGTCTTATGGTTCCTGATGTCAGATTTATGTCCATTTATCCTTTGGCGTAGGGCAGGCATCCCCAAACTTAATTGTGGTTGATTAATTGGTGGTGGCTAATTTTAATTGCTTTTATATGCCTGTTGTCTTTGTCCATGGAGTTTTCTAGGCAGGGATACTGGAGTGGCTTGCCAGTTCCTTCTCCAGGTGGATGACGTTTAGTCACAACTCTCCACTATGACGTGTCCATCTTGGGTGGCCCTGCATGGCATAGCTCATAGCTTCTCTGAGTTATTCAAGTCCCTTCGCCGCAACAAGGCATTGATCCAGTAGTGATGTATGGAAGTGAGAGCTGGACCATAAAGAAGGCTGATCAACAACAACAACAACAACAACAATTTTAATTGCTTAGTTTGAGGTCTTTGGTGTTATTCTGGTATATTCACCACACACACACACACACACAAAAACCACCTGGGAAATAAAGAAAATGGTTGAGACTTGCAACAAAATGTTGTCAGGGCCAGTACTTTTGTTTAGTATTCCAGTCATCTACGGTAGTACACTCCATTATTTCCCTTCTCAACTGGTTCTTTGTCTCTCTCTTTTTTTCCCATTACAACGCACACAACCCTCATGCCTGCAAAATACTTTTTATACCAGGCATTGGCAAACTTGGCCCTCCAGATGTTTTGGGACTACAACTCCCATGATCCCTAGCTAACAGGACCAGTAGCCAGGGATGATGATGGGGAATCGTAGTCCCCAAAACATCTGGAGGGCCGAGTTTGCCTGTGCCTGTTCTATACATTCAGTTACATCAAAATTGCATTTCAATGAAGAACTGCATACTGCAGGAGACAAGCAAAGGCTGCTGTTGAACGTGTCAATTTCCCCCTTCTTTTCCCCGAGTGTACAGTTTCAGAGCCGGCACCAGGTTTGAGGGGATCTTGGACAAGGTGTCCTCAGGGTAGGGGGAGATACTTCCCTGTTCCCCCTCCCATCCCCAGAAGCAGTCAGGTATTCCTCTTTCTTTCTTCGTGTCTTTGCTACAACAGCTAATGCACCACTGCAAAGGAAAGCACAGGCCAAGGATGCAGTTATCCACCCTCTTCTTTTCTCGAGAACTCTTCTGGGCTCTGGTGTAGCAGTTTCCAGGGGGCCTTTTGGGGGAAAGCGGATAGGAAGCAGCTGCAGCCTTTGGCCAGTGGTTCACTTTGTAACATGCCCAAAGTAAAAATAAAGCAAGAAGTATTATTATTATTATTATTATTATTATTATTATTATTATTATTCAAATAATAGGGAAAGAGAATGTTCACGACTCATGTTAGCCTGAATGGCACAACAATTATCTGTTCTCAAACACCTTACTGACTGCAATGTGTGATTTTGTGACGCTGCAACACGAAACAAGCATGCTATACACACCTGCGATTTTGGCAGTCGCCCTAGGCCTCCCACACTTAAAATACAATTACCGTATATACAATTTTAATTGAATAATAATTTGAATTAAATAAATAGGCTGGATATTTTTTGCTCACAAATTATTTTTGGGCGCCCTTCAGGTAAGCATTTTAAACCAAAATAAAGGGGTTTTGTCCTTGTCTCATCTGATCTCAGCAATAATTTTAGGTATGGCATAGCAGAGCGGATAGGGAAATGTATATACAATTCCAAAAGCTGAAAAGGAATCTGTGACTCACACAATATAGCTCCACATGCAGCTGCCTATCCCTGAAAAGAGCTGCTTCTTCAGATACCATTTCCTTAAGAGGGAAATCTTGCCTGTTCAAAGAATTCTTTTATTATGATTGTCATTTAAATCCCTCAAACGCCACACACAAACACATACTGACAGACCGTCTCATGCAAGATTATTCTGAGGTTTCTGAAGAGCCACATAATCAAAAGGAGAACATTTCCTCTAAGTGCTATTAGATTGCCATTATGAAGCTGTTTCGAGGTCTGGAGAACCTAGGAAGGGCCTTGGCTATATCAGACCAATCTAGTCCAGCATCCTGTTTTCACAGAGGCCAACCAGATGCCCGTGGGAAGCCCAAAAGTAGGGCAGGAGAACAAGAGCCATCTCCCACTTGGGTTCTTCAGCAACTGGTATTCAGAGGCTAACTCCACCCAATACTGGAGCTAGAACACTGACTGGTAGCCATTGATAGCCTTTGTTGTTGTTGTTTAGTCGTTTAGTCGTGTCCGACTCTTCGTGACCCCATGGACCATAGCACGCCAGGCACTCCTGTCTTCCACTGCCTCCCGCAGTTCGGTCAAACTCATGTTAGTAGCTTCGAGAACACTGTCCAACCATCTCGTCCTCTGTCGTCCCCTTCTCCTAGTGTCCTCCATCTTTCCCAACATCAGGGTCTTTTTCAAGGATTCTTCTCTTCTCATGAGGTGGCCAAAGTATTGGAGCCTCAGCTTCACGATCTGTCCTTCCAGTGAGCGCTCAGGGCTGATTTCTTTAAGAATGGATAGGTTTGATCTTCTTGCAGTCCATGGGACTCTCAAGAGTCTCCTCCAGCACCATAATTCAAAAATATCAATTCTTCGGCAATCAGCCTTCTTTATTGTCCAGCTCTCACTTCCATACATCACTACTTGATAGCCTTATTGAAACCAAAGAATATGTCCAATCCCCTTTTGGAGTAGTGGAAGCTGGCAGTCATTGCTACATGTTTGGGTGGCAAATTCTACAGCATAACTGTGCTCTCGATTTTTGACATACATCATGCTCCACAAAGCTATCAGTTGAACAAAGAGTCTGCGCCTGCTAAGGAAAGTTCTTTTGTGGATTTTTCTTTCAGATTACTCAGACCAGCTCAGCAAAGGGTCAGAAGAAGAAGAAGAAGAATTTTCCATAGTATTTCTCCTGCGGTTTAAAAATTTGGCAGGCCGTGTTACATTTACATCAGCACGCCCAAACCTACTTAGTTAATATATGAAGAAACTGCTGACACCTAATAGCTAATTACTAACTTTGACTGCTCACAGCCACTTGGCCTCGAGAGAAGTTAAGGTTCAAAAAGATAAAAAGTGCATTCCAGCAGGAAACAAATCCCAGGGTTTTTTCTTCAGGGGGTGGAGACTGAATCCTTGCAGCTAATGGGTCTCAGGCAGGGAAGAGTTAGGAAGTGTGGTTTTCGAAACGAAGGAGGGTATTCCATCACCGCTTCAGTAATCCACACATCTGCAAGAAAAAGGACCCATCCCTTAGACCAGCGACAGGAAAACTGAAGCCTTCCAGCTGTTGTAGGACTACAAACTCAATAATCCCTGACTACCAGCCATGTTGACTGGGGCTGATGGGAGCTGGAGTCCTACCATAGCTGGAAGGCCTGAGGTTGCCCACCTGGGGCAAATGTCAAGGAATCCCATGAACTTCTAAATAGGATCTTCAAGTGATGGGTTGGGACTCCCAACACTGTGTCAACACTGTGTCCGCTAAATGTTTTTGGGGACACCTCCCCAACTCCCATTAGCACTAGCCAGCACAGTTGGTGATCAGAGATGAGAATTGTTATAGCCCAAAAATATCTGAAGAGCATCACTTTGGCTACCCCAGGGGTTCTCAGAAGGTGTGGCAGGAGAAGAAGGAAAGTGTGGTCGGAAGATACAAGAACAAAGTAACATTTTAAAATTTCATTTGTGCTGACGAGGAGATGAGAGTTTGTTTGTCTCAAATTAGACCTCATACAAATGAGATTATCTGCCAAAGGCAAGCTCACACCTCATTTGGTTTGTATACATACTTAAGCTACATATGTAAGGAGCTTGTTTATAATTACATTTTGGGAATGATTCATGTTCTTACGTTGTTGCATTGTTTTATATTTTATAGGTGCCCCATGATCATATGATAAAGTGGTTGTGTTCTATGTTATAAATCAGGCACGGCTAGGAGTGGTTTCTTTTTGTTTTCGAATGTATTTCTTATCAAAAAAAATTTTTTAAATGGTGTGGCACGAGAAAAATATTATACTAAAAGTATGGCCCAGAGAAAAAAAGTTTGAGAACCACCGGACTACCTCCTCTGCTACTACCATGTTTCTGATAAAATAAGACACCGTCTTATATTTATTTTACTTAAGAAAATAAGCCTATGGCTTATTTTCGGGGGGTGTCTTATTTTATTTTATTTAATTACCGGTAAGTTGTTGCTGCTGCTCAAGCGCTGACAAAGCGCCCAGCAGCACGTGCCGCATGTAACCCCGAGCCAGTGGGACCCGCTGAAGCACCGACAAAGCGCCCAGCAGCGTGCGCCGCATGGAGCCCCGAGCCAGCGGGACCCGCTGAAGCGCTGACAAAGTGCTTGGCAGCGCTGCGCAGAGCGCCTCGAGCCGCAGGAGGAGGAGGATTCAAAGTGCTACAGAGCACTGCTGGGTCCCGCTGGCTCGGGGCGCTCCGCATGGCGTTGCTGGGCACTTTGTCGGCGCTTCAGCGGGGCCCACAGCACGCACCGCACGACAAAGAGCTGACAAAGCGCCCAGCAGTGCTACAAGGAGCACCCCGAGCCAGCGGGGCCCAGCAGTGCTCTGTAGCACTTTGAATCCTCCTCCTCCTGCTGCGGCTCGGGGTGCTCTGCCTCGGGGATCCACATCGGACATTGCTGGATCCCGCTGGCTTGGGGCTCCACGCGGCGCGCGCTGCTGGGCATTGCTGGCTCCCACTGGCTCGGGGCTCCACGCGGCGCACGCTGCTGGGTGTTTTCGCAAGGCCCTCTAGAACTGCACTTAGAACTACGGCTTATTTTCGGGGTATGTCTTATATTTTTTGAACGCATGAAAATCATGCCATGGCTTATTTTATAGGCACGTCTTATTTTATGAGAAACACAGTAGATCATAGCCTTGTCTAACGTGGCAACAGCAGCACTGTGACTCTACAAACGCATAGTTTGAGCTAAAGGTGAGCTATGATGTGGGGTAGAAATTTTCACAGTGCTTTATTTTTCAAGTTCATGAATGGATACCAATTGTAAATGTAATACCAGGCAAGCTTGACCGTTCCAAAGTTTTTAGCTTTGTTTGGTAAATATGAGTACAACAAATATGCGAAACTAGATCACTTTTTTGGTTCAGAACCTATTTCAGCATGACAACCACATTCTTTTGTGCCGAACCTTCTGGGGGCTGCATGTCATTGCTGGGCATGGCCAAAATCAAAAGTTTATAAGAGTACAGGATACAAATCTTTCGTTTCTCCAGTAGGTTACACGGTAGGCATGCAGAAATTAGAAGCTGTAGATCACATGCAAACAAAACACCCCTATCCACCCTTCATCCAGGCCGGCAAGAAGTGTGATCATAGTTCAAGGTCACATTCCAGCACAGAGAAAGCACTTGAGCAGGGCTGGTGAGAAGTGTCAGATGGGAAGGTGCTTAGGGAGAGTTTTGTGAAGAGACCTGGAGGATTGCATTTGCTCCCCCCCCCCAAAAAAAACCATATGAATTTCCCCAAACCTGCATTGGGATATCATTTTTTCCCCCAGTGAAAGCTGAAAAATGTCCCATGCAAATTAGGATACTTTCACTTGGGAATGTTTTTCCAATTCAAAATTATACATCAAGCACACATCACTGAAGGGCAGTTCCAGATCTGGAAATGTTAAAGGGTTCTGTTGTACTAATTCAGCCTGTAATTAAAACATATATAAAAGTGAAACAAGTTCATAGTGCTTCCCTTCCTCCACGTTCCTCTGTTGTATCTCCAGATTAGAAGATCTTCAGCAAAGAGACTTGTCCCCTTGTGCTCTGTAAAGCACCTTGCACACCAATGCAGCTAAATATCCACAAATTTAAATGAATTAATAAGATAATAATTAACATAACAAAAGAATGATGGGTATGCCTTAATCTTGGGTGCACTGAGTGTCACCCATTCCTACCCACTGTTCATCATTACAGAGAAAGAAATGGAATTGTTTAGGCTCTACCCAATTTCTCCATCCAACCTCCTATTTTGAAGATTGATTTAACAGAGATTATGTATTTGAATAAATGTGGTACAGCACAGTTCATTTGATGCTGGCATTATAACAGTGAGAAAGAGAGGCATACATGACCTTATGACTTCTCCCAAGGTTAGGAATCTGCTTTCTTTTTATAGACCTTCCCTAGGCTAGCAAACATCTGTCAGAAAATATACTTCTCAATCCTCAGAAATAACTCAATTAATATTCTTGGGCTGCAGTGCTTCGTAATACTGTGACATTATGAAAATAAGGCTTATCCAAATCTTAACTCAATACCCTGTGCTGTAATTCAATTGCAGGCAATCACACAAATATAGCACTAGTAAAAAAATAATAAGAATAATAATGGTATCTTTCTTCAGTATTAGGCCATTATGCAGATGAGATACTTCTCCAGAGTTAAAAATACTTAAATTGACAAATGATGTTGCTTTCCTTCTCTTCCCCAACCCCCTTTCCCCTGATAAACTGAGACACAGGACAGGAAGCTGAAAAGCATTCCTCACCACTTACATAGCAGGTGCCTTCATGAATATGTAAAGGTGATCGGAAGATACATAATCTGGGCTTTATACCTGAACAATGCAAACAGCTGTCATCATGCAGAAAGTAAAATATCATTCTACATCAGAGATTCTTTTTCGAGTTACTACCTATGCAAGTCACATTTGTGTTAGAGGAGGTTTTCGCTTACCCTACCGTTTTTCCTAAATAATGTACGGTATGTCAACATTAAACACTGAAACACTGGTTTTTGCTTGAAGAACTCATGTCCAATGCACACTCGGCCTTGGGCAAGTTCCCGTTTCTCAACCTAACCTACCTCACAGAGCTGTTGTGAGATTAAGACACCCACACCAACAGCATTCCTAGAGCACAAAATACAAATATAACTAGCAAACAGGAACAGCAGACGCACCCTTCTTGAGCAGCACTTGGGAAAGAGAAAAGAAGGGCAGTATCTACCTAGGTTTTACCACTTTCTACCCCATGCAGTGTGCTCAAATGTTTAACTATATCAGGCATCCCCAAACTGCGGCCCTCCAGATGTTTTGGACTACAACTCCCATGATCCCTAGCTAACAGGACCAGTGGTCAGGGATGATGGGAATTGTAGTCAAAAAACATCTGGAGGGCCGAAGTTTGAGGATGCCTGAACTATATCAACAACAAAGTTTATCCCCCACCCGCACAAACCGCTGCTCTAAATTAGGCTGCTGAAACAAGAGGGGGAAGCTTAGATGAAAACCAGGTGTGGTTGTTGTGTGAATGGACTGAGAGCTCAGTTCTAGTGCTGAAAACAAATACTTGGCCTGAGCATGTTTGAGTCCAGGGCGTTTCCCTTAATTCTGTGCCCATCCTTCTCAGCCTGGTTCTGGCTGGTGGACCCCAGGGTTCTAGTGGAAAACGAAAGCCTGAATTTTGTCTACCCTGGGCTTTGTGAGAGCTTACACACCATCACAATCACCACCACCAAACACACTTCTCCACTGAGACTGCTGGTTGCCAGCAGTACATTTGCAGCTGCATGAGGAAACCTCTCCAACAGGCTCCGACGACTGTGCACGCTCGCTCCCTTTGCAAACACACCAATGCAGATAATTATCTGAACAAAAACCTAGAAAGTATGTTAATATATTTTCCATTTCCTTGTCTGCTTAAGAGAATTATACTCTAGAAACAGGAAAAGGAAAGGGGAGGGGGGAGAACTGGACGTTACTGCTGCTTCCCTCTAGACATATGTCAGAACCACTGAAATGCAACAGATTTCATACTTTAGTCTGAGCATAATGGGCTGTGTTGAGAAAGCAGCTCCTTGCGGAGCAATCAAACTCTTGCTTAAGCTGCACTGCAATGTATGCAGTGGAGCGGGATTGTTGTCATCTGCTTAACGCTGTTTTTCATTGGCAGCCAGAGGGCCCACAATGCCTCGAAGGCCCAGTAGTTGGTCCAAAATTTGCCAAATACAGATACACACACAGTGGTGACTGGCCCAACAGGAAAAGGGTTGTGATAGTGGGGTTTCAATAATGCTATTATTTTTTGGATTTTATTGTTTTTATAAACTCTAAATATTCTCTGGTTATATAAAGTACTATTTTTAAAAAATCTTGTTTCGTATTGTGCGGCCAAACCCATTACACTTGTGTAGTTGCCACAGCAGTAGACCTTAAGAACCAGAACAGAATAACTCAAAAGTCAGCAATACTCCACACAAACAGTGTTTCCAGGCCTACGCTCTGAAGGGCTCCTGCAACTTCTAAGAGTTCGGCAGAAAGGAAATTTCTGCACATGTAATTATTACCATCATTGCAGATGGAAAAATTCTCATTCTTTCCAATTCTTAAAAGCAAGGCACTGGTAAAAGGAAGGCACTGGTAAATATTTTACAAAAAGGAAACTAAGCTGGGGGAAACGTAAGTTTTCCTGAGCCCAGTCCACATGCAACACCGAGCCAAAGCATGGCTTAAGTGTGGGTGTGCAAGTCTGCACATACTCACATCAAAAGCCATGCTCACTTCACTCCTCTGTTGCTGCATTACCCAGAAAATAATCCATCACTGGGCTTAGCATTATGTCCAAACCCAGAGTTGTGGCTTGAACTCCCCAGACAAACCATGAACAAACCATGAGCCTGAGCTCGCACATAACACTAGGCCAGCAGCAAGGCAAGGAGGTTTTTGCTGACATGTTAACACTTAGCCGTGGTTTGGCTTAGAGCAGGCATCCCCAAACTTCGGCCCTCCAGATGTTTTGGACTACAGTTCCCATCTTCCCCAACCACTGGTCCTGTTAGCTAGGGATCATGGGAGTTGTAGGCCAAAACATCTGGAGGGCCGCAGTTTGGGGATGCCTGGCTTAGAGTTATGTGCAAACCTGGTCTACAGCCAAGAGGTGCGTAAGACTGCCAGATTATCACGAAGATGTGGTGCTTTTCCTTTTCCTGTACCCAGGGTGCTTAAACTCTATGGCTGCACACACACCATGCATTTAAAGCCCACTTTACGTTTCCGTGCGCTGCTCTGGTTCGCCAGAAGCGGCTTTGTCATGCTGGCCACATGACCCGGAAGCTGTCTGTGGACAAACGCCGGCTCCCTCAGCCTATAGACCGAGATGAGCACCGCAAACCCAGAGTCATCCGCGACTGGACCTAATAGTCAGGGATACCTTTACCTTTACCTTTAATAAAGCTATTGTTACTTTGAGATTATCACCTGCTAATTGCTGCGGCTAAGCCTGCTATGGAAAAGAACGGGGTGGTTGTGGGTTGGAAGGGCTGGTAAATTAAGATTAATGTAGGAAAGTATTGCACAGTCCAAACAGGTGATGAATTGGTTAATTCCCAGCCACAAGAGTGTTTGGATGCAAACTGAGGCCAGCACAGCTGAGAGGCCTAATTGACAATCAGCTTGAGCTGGGTCACAGCCAGGTACAGATAAAGGAAGCTGGGAAAGATCCAAAGGGGGGGGGATTAAGGGAGGAAAACCTAAAGCTACACCAAAGAGGAGCAGTTCCTTAGGTAAAATGGTTCAGCCCCTGATAAGAACAAAAGTTGTGGGTGGGTGGGTCGGTGGATCCAGAATTGGATTCCACAGTCACTTAAAGACTCATTGTTAAAACCCTGTTTATGGAAGACAATCTTACTCGGCGAAGAAGAAGAAGAAGAAGAAGAAGAAGAAGAAGAAGAAGAAGAAGAGTGAGTGTGTGTGTGTGTGTGTGTGTGTGTGTGTGTGTGTGTGTGAGAGAGAGAGAGAGAGAGAGAGAGAGAGAGAGAGAGAGAGAGAGAGAGAGAGAAGGAAGTGGGGATCCTGGTTTTTCCTGCTTAAGGAAGGCACAACAGGATGCTCACCAAATGGGGGCCAGGGACTAGCTACCGTGCTTCTCCGAAAATAAGACACCGTCTTATATTTATTTTTCCTTAAAAAACCCCACAGTGGCTTATTTTCAGGGGATGTCTTATTTTTTATTACGCGTCCAGCCTTGCCTCTTTCTTGGGGCCCTCCAGAACTGCGCCTATCACTATGTCTTATTTTCGGGGTATGGCTTATATTGCGCAAATGCTTAGAAATCCTGCTATGCCTTATTTTATGGGTATGTCTTATTTTAGGAGAAACAGGGTATATGCACACGCAAAACTTGAAAAGGTTCTAAAAAAGGTAGAAGTACCGTAGCAGCAGCAGCTAATCTCTAACCTGAAGGAGCGTCTCCACCCCCATCGTTCTGCCCGGACACTGAGGTCCAGCACCGAGGGTCTTCTGGCAGTTCCCTCGCTACGAGAAGCCAAGTTACAGGGAACCAGGCAGAGGGCCTTCTCGGTAGTGGCACCCACCCTGTGGTGTGCCCTCCCACCAGAGGTCAAAGAGAACAACAATTACCAGACCTTTAGAAGGCATCTCAAGGCAGCCCTGTTTAATGTTTGATTTTTGTATTTTAATGTTTTGTTGGAACCCGGCCAGATGGGCGGGATATAAATAATAAATTATTATTATTATTATTATTATTATTATTATTATTATTATTATTATATAACCTGTTTGCTTGATGTCCTCTTACCTGTTTTATTAATCTTGTACATTACTAGGTAGGCTGCAGTGAGGGAGACATAACTGAACAGACTACCAGTAGTACTATGCCTGTTCTAGGAGTGGTCTAACAAAAAAGAGCCAAAGTAGGAATCAATATTCTTAAGGATAGCAAATATGTTCTAGGCTCCCTTGCCACATAGAACTGCAGGGAACCATGCTCAACTCACAAGCAGCAGCAACCTACCGACCTCTGCAAGTGATTTTTAGGCTTGACTTAAGTTTAGCTTCAAGGGAGTATCTTGTTGATGAAACAAGAGAGACAAAGGAATCCTGAGTCTGAGTGAAGCAGGAATGGCACCGGAAGGCAAAGCGTTTTTTCCTCTTATGAACTATCTGCACTGAGGCATTCATTATTAAGAAGGTTCCTTGTATTAGTATTATATCAATATATGAAAACACACAACAGTAAAACTGACATGGCAATCTTTTGGTATTCTAAAAGGTTCTGGGAATTAGAACCAAAAAATATTCAGCAGAGAATCTCCAATCCTAAGCACTGAACTAGAAATATAAATAGCATCTGTGTATGGCAGCGTATACTTGTTTGTCTTGCTAACTAGAAATAATTGTCTGTCAGCAATTGTCATGCTACTCTGTAACATCTAGACACATCAAAGATGGGTTTTTAATCCCAGCCTGAAGGTTTCTTTCTCATTCTTTTAAGTGTGTTGTTATTGTTTTCAAGCCACCATTTGAAAAACTGCTGTCTTGAAGGCAACAACGTATTTAGGGCGCTTTTAGCATCCGCTGAGCTCCACTGCTGCTATTTGTCTTATAGACAATAAAGTACTAGCCAAACAATGGCTTGAATGTATCCAGCCTTTGTTTAAGATTAGTTACTTTGGGCAATTTCATGAAACTTTTTTGCATTCCTGGTTTTAATCCTATAAACTGCCAACAAGATCTTTGGAAATAATAACTTGCCAGATTCTGCAAGCCCCAAAATTTCTGCCACAGACCACTTTTACTTGTCGCCAGACCTTGTTGTTTCCACCGTTAAATGTAGTTATGTTTTATAGCAGAAAAGAGCTCATTGCCCCACTCACACTTTTGCCAAAATAAATTATAGAACAACAATCTTTCAAAGGAGGCCACACTACATAAAATTTAGGGTGGGTGAAAACATGATGGGTCGTGGCAAGGTTTTTATAGTCATCTGGATATAAGCTACTCATGGTTGGCTTTATAAAAGAAGCAGGAAATATTTAATGACAATTGAGATGATCCAAGATTCTGCGCATTTAGATACTAACTCAATTCAGGGGTGTCACTTTTGGGCACAGAAATGGGTTTGAAATATAGGTTCCAAAGTTTGATCTTTGATCAACTCAAAGATAAACTGCAAAAAAGGTATCTTAATACAAGTAATGGGACGTGGGTGGCGCTGTGGTCTAAACCACAGAGCCTAGGGCTTGCCGATCAGAAGGCTGGCGGTTCGAATCCCCGTGACGGGGTGAGCTCCCGTTGTTTGGTCCCAGCTCTTGCCCACCTAGCAGTTCGAAAGCACATCAAAGTGCAAGTAGATAAATAGGAACCGCTCCGGTGGGAAGGTAAATGGCGTTTTCGTGCGCTGCTCTGGTTTCAGTGTTCCGCTGCGCCAGAAGCAGCTTAGTCATGCTGGCCACATGACACGGAAGCTGTCTGCGGACAAACACCTATATTGGAAGCTGTCTGTGGACAAACACCCTCAGCCTATAGAGCGAGATGAGCGCGCAACCCCCGAGTCATCCGCAATTGGACCTAACGGTCAGGGGTAACTTTACCTTTAATACAAGTAATAAAAAATGCAATGTTATCAAATGCAGAACAGGTATCTTTGAGAAGTGGTGTGTGCCTCTGGCATACATCCTTGGTATTTTAGCCAATTTTAATTCTTCAAGAGTCTTAGTAAACTTAAGACTAATCCCATGAGTTTTGTAGCTGGCCACTGTCTTCCATCCACCTCTATTGCTGCTCCTGAATTTCTAGAGACTTCAGAATTCAAAATGTTTTTGGGTGTGTGTGAGAGAGAGTGTGTGTAGAGTCCCCTGAAGATAATCACTGGGTTGAAACAAGCCTATACATCCCTGTTCATTTACAGCACTTCTGTAGTCTCTTGCAGGTTTTAGGTGTCAATTGCCATGCCAAGTCGCTACCAGCCTAGACGGAGAGGATGTACACTGCTACCATTATGCCAGAGCAATGGTGGTAGCCATCAACTCTTACAACAGGTACTTCTGCTCTGTGTTCCCTCACTTCTGCCCTGGGTACGCTAAATGCTTCTTGTCAAATACAACAAGGTACAGTATACTTCTCCTGACATAGGGAGAAGAACTAGTTTCTCCAGTCTCTACAGATTCTGCATACCCTTTCTAGAGACACAGTAAAGGCAGGTGAGAGCCTCATTTTAAAACAAATCCGGTAGCTCTGGGATGCCTATAATGAGTTCACTACACTGTATGTCAGCTGGCTGTCCAACTAGATGCAGACACTGCATAAAACTATTCATATTAACCTATATTTCTAGAAGCTTGAGCTCTTGGAACATGTTTATAGGGATTCAAAACAACAAGAAAGTATATGAATCTCAACCTCAGGAGGGGAATACACAAGTAAGGATGGTGTTGGCAGAAGTCTGAGAGAATAGGACACCTAAGAAGAGGTGGAAAAGAGAAGGGTTGTATGTAGATGAGTGATAGATCAGGAAGTATTCTCTAGAATCAACAATGGAAGATCCTGTTTGTTTGTAAATGTTGTAGAAGATTCATTTTAGCTTCTGAATTTTCACCATATGCTCCCCACACATTTCCACACTTTTCTCTGCAATTGCAAAAGCTATGACCCTGGCGTGCTCTGGTCCATGGGGTCACGATGAGTCAGACACGACTCTTCAACAACAACAAACAACAACAACAAATGACCCTAAAGACATATAAAAAATCTTCAGATGCAAAATTCTGTACCAGTTTCTGACCTTACAGCAAAAGTTCTATCTGTGCACTGCTACACCTGGCATAAGCACCATTCGGACCCAGGCTTATCTCACAGTAAACAAGAGACTTTGGGGGCTGAAATAATGTGTTAGACAACGGTGCTCAACCCAGACCACTTTTCTTATTGAAAATAAGCAGCTGTAAGGTCCCAATATAGAGTATGGACTTCTGCTGATTTTCTACTGGGGCTAACAAAACCAAAACGCACTCCCTGCTGGCTGTATTTTGCTTCCAAAATTGCTGCTTACTGCAAATAATCTGGATCAGGAGCACATTCTGGATCAGGGTCCACTGCAGCTTTTTCTCCAAAATACAAACCACCAAATAAAGTATGTTTACTTTAACAGGTGGCTATCGTTGAATGTAATTTGGTTATCTGGCTCGGACTGCAAGAAGATCAAACCTATCCATTCTGAAGTTAATCAGCCCTAATGCTCACTGGAAGGACAGATCCTGAAGCTGAGGCTCCAATACTTTGGCCACCTCATGAGAAGAGAAGACTCCCTGGAAAAGACCCTGATGTTGGGAAAGATTGAGGGCACAAGGAGAAGGGCACAACAGAGGCAAGATGGTTGGACAGTGTTCTCGAAGCTACGAACATGAGTTTGACCAAACTGCGGGAGGCAGTGAAAGACAGGAGTGCCTGGCGTGCTATGGTCCATGGGGTCATGAAGAGTCGGACACAACTAAACAACAACAAACAACAACAAGCTATGTAACTGGAGGGACGCGGGTGGCGCTGTGGTCTAAACCACTGAGCCTCTTGGGCTTGCCGATCATAAGGTTGGTGGTTCGAATCCCCATGACGGGGTGAGCTCCCGTTGCTTGGTCCCAGCTCCTGCCAACCTAGCAGTTCGAAAGCACACCCAAAAGTGCAAGTAGATAGACCGCTCCGGCGGGAAGGCAAACAGCGTTTCTGTGCACTGCTCTGGTTTCGGTGTTCCGCTGCGCCAGAAGCAGCTTAGTCATGCTGACCACGTGACTCGGAAAAACTGTCTGCAGACAAATGCCGGCTCCCTCGGCCTGTAAAGCGAGATGAGCGCCACAATCCCAGAGTCGTCCACGACTGGACTTAACTGTCAGGGGTCCTTTACCTTTTTACCTTTAGCTATGTAACTAACTCCCAACTTCTAGATTTCCTTTTTGTCCCTACCTATTCTTTCCCGCCCTCCTTTTCAGCCATCTCTTAATGGCTAGGCTTGCTCAGTAGAGAGAAGGGATGGATTGGGGTCAGTGAGTGCATACATAATTTTGCAAGCTTTAAGAGTCTGTCAAGTCCTCCAATACTGTGGCAATTTCTTACTGAGCAGCAAGCTATCATGCCTGACAGTTGCTGCAGAATTAAAGCGGCAATGCTAAATGGGAAAAAGATATATATGTGTTCTGCTTGATAGTTAACACAGAAAGCCGCCACCAAAAAAATTAAAGTGCAGCTGGTGCATTCATCAGCGTGAATGAAATATTGCACCTTTAGGATCTTCTCTCTCATGCAAACACACAAGTGTGTTACTCTATGAAAACCTGAAGGGAGCTATTGCTGCCCCTTTAGAGAAACATTCATTATTCTACAGCAGTCTACAAACATGTTCATGTTATTCCAAAAATATTGCAGTTGCAAGTCAACCACTGATTCTCTTTTTAATCTTTCTTTTTTCCTTAAGGGAACATTTATCATCGCCATTGACTGATTACGGAATATTTGGAACTGCCAGCCTTAATTGAAAATGCCACTAAATATAGAAACTCATTTTTAAGTATATAGTTCTTAAAGGACAACATGGGCAGCCCAATCCGCAGCCTACTTAAACTGAATTATTTGCATTTGAACAGGCTTAATTAACAGGTTCAATTCCAGTGATTTCAACAGGACAAAGTGAACTTAAATCAAAGTGGGTTTTTTTTAAGCTGAACTGTAAATTGCCACACCGAACACAAATATCTGAATGTCACAGCCAAGAAAGACTTGCAATTGGAAGAAAGGGGCTGTGTAAATGTGTGACAATATTGTAATGGTAACAGGTAAAGAATGACAACTGATTTGGCAAAGGACCACACAAATAAAACAAATTACAAGCTGTTCTGCTTTACTATTAATAACAGAACGAACAATTCAGATTTATGTAACACAGCATCACAAGAAAGCCCAGTGCCCAGTGTGTGTCAGTGATAAAGGTAATGCTCATGTTTTAATCCAAACACTAAAGCAAACTCTGGCAAAACCACAGCTCTGTGGAGATAGTTCTAAATGTTTATTGTACAGGACGAGTTTCTACCATGCCAACACATCTTTGGGCATGAGAATGAGCATGTTTCCTGTAATCTACCAGATTAATTTTAAACCTACCGTAAATCATCTAAAGTATTTTTTTATTACTTTATTGTGTTTTCAACGGCATATTCTTGAGTGTTCAAGTTAAAACAAACAAAACAGGCTAGATAAAAAAAAGAGTTGGGGACCCTTGGGTGCAGTCTTGTGAGATCTGAAAACTCTACTGGACAGGTGAAGGTGCACATTTTACCTCTTTACACACACACACACACACACACACACACACACACACACGTTCAATAATGTAACTGAGACAACTGTAGCAGCAAGGAGCGCTGTGAGAATTTGTTGGAAGGATACCTATTGCAGGCCTCTAGAATTTCACTGGAAGAGATAGCAAAGACGCTAGGGAAAAATCCTGGAAGATCATAATGTACTCATGAGCCCAGAAAGAAGTAAGATTATATCCCAAGATCATAGGGTTGTGGAAAGCCTGATGATAGTTTATTCATACTTCCTACTCTTAGAAACAGCCCTTTGGTACAGATTCCGTTGGCAAGGATCTTCATAGGGCGCTAACCAAGGTTTCTGACTTTTAACTAGTCAGCATATCTAGGGATGTGGATTTGGCCTCTTCGTGCACGGGGAAGCTTGCCAGCCACATTATCTTTGTGAAAGCTCTCTTATTTTTTGCTGACAGCACTCAGTATGGTACATGGGAGACCTTGCTCCTTTATGAAGGAGGAAGACACATAAGGAACAGAAGAAGAGGGAGAAAGGGAGGGGGGGGAATTGCCAAAAATCAAGCTGCACACAATGATCTAATAAATAAAAAAAACAACCACAAATTAATCTCTAGAGAGAGGCTGAGAAGATGCCATTCCAAAAGCACGGTACAAGCAAAGAACTGATTATACACTCAGAACTTTATAGATAATGACTACCAGTGACTTTCACTGAGCTACAGACCTTCTTCCTCCGTTGACTGAGAAATAAGTCCAGTGAGTCCGGTTGAACTTACTAGGTACTACATAAATGGGTGTGGGATTTCAGCTAAAACATTTCAAACAAATAAAAAGAAGCTTAAAAGCTGGTATAGGAACATGCCTTCACCTCACAAATTTGTTTGAGGCATCTTGCAAAATACTTTTTTATTTATTTATGCTGGTTAGCTGACTGGGGGGAGATATTTTGTCATTCTCATGGTACTGTGGTGTAAAGGAAACCTGATTTATTGTGGTAGCTTGATTTTTTTCAGATTGTTTGATTTTATTGCGTGCCATATATTTTTACGTTGTACCCTGCCTTGGAATTGATTTTAAAATGAAGAGTGGGTTATAAATTACCTAAATAAATGAAAAGGTTTTCGACTGGATCCTATACATAGGGTGCTTGGGAGAAAGCCCTTCTGAACTCGCTATGACATTTCCATTGTATCCGATATTAGTCTTGGATATGAGTAGGCCCACTGAAATTAAAGGACATGAGTAACTTGAGTAGGCACATTTATTTCAGTGGGTCTACTATGAGTAACACTTTGATACAACCCCATGTATTGATGAAACCACTTGAGGCATGCAAAACTCTATTTCCAGAGCCTTTCAGTAGTTGTAAAGTGTTGATACACTTTTTAAAGAGATTATCTCAGGGCTTTGATAATCTTACAAATACACTTCTAAAACTCCACAAGCATTCATATCATTGGCTGCAAAACACACCGTACATTTAAATCACATGCCCCCAAAATAGTCTTGGAAACTGTAGTTTGTTAAGGGCATTGGGAATTGTACAGTTCCCAGGAACCTTGTAGGGGGAGAAGTTTCAAATATATGGTGTGCATCCAGCAATTGTCTCCAAACTATCCCAGAAAACAAGACGATGAATCCTGTAAACTGTTACCTCAGGGCTGAAAAGCTTGAGACTTATAAATATTCAAAGAACACCTGGCTTGGGGACTTAAGATCTGTTACATCAAACCTCAAGAACAGGCACCCCCAACCTGCGGCCCTCCAGATGTTTTGGCCTACAACTCCCATGATCCCTAGCTAACAGGGCCAGTGGTCGGGAAAGATGGGAACTGTAGTCCAAAACATCTGGAGGGCGGAAGTTTGGGGATGCCTGCTCAAGAACCTTGGCTCAGCCACACAAGCTTCATACTTCAGTGTCGATGGAAGTTCTTGCAGACTTATGGAAGCACCAAATAAACCTACTAGAAAAAAGGCAAGCATATTTTCAAAGAGATGAAGAACTTGGGCATCAACTGTACTCAGGTGCTTCTACTTTTAATCACTTTATTTTCTTACATGTCCAGTCCCCACCTCTCTTCCACCATGGAAATCTGCCACAGTTCCCAGTTCTCATGGTTGTACAGAAACTTGTTGCTATTGATTCAGAGAGTGAAGAGCATTGGCATGTAGATGTGGGGTAACCGGAATATCCATAAAGCCATTATGTTTCTTAATCCAGCCCTGTGTTGGACTTCTTCCTTTACCAATGTCTTAGAACAAGTCAAATGACCAGCTCGACAGGCAGCCAACTTAGGCTTGGTACGTTTCTCATGAATGCAGAACAGGCAAACTATATCTGGCCATCGAGTTTATATTTTTATGATGGCTAAATAGAGTTTCTCTCTCTCTTGTCTCTTATAAATATCAGTGAACAGAAGAGTATACATGGAAGGAAGCCCTACTGAAATCAGTGAGAATGACTTCCATGGAATATGATTGCAGGATCACACCTTCCTAGAAGATCATACGGTACTGCCACTGCTGTACTTTAAGCAAAGCGCTTACACATCTCTCCCGTTCTCAAAATAGACCAGAAACACCTCCAGTGAAGTTTACAGCAGTGTCATAAAATTAAGCCTCAGTGCTTACCTTGAGACCTGTCATTTAGAGTGCACAACACATTTTCACCTTCTCTGAGAGATTAGGCTAGCTTACACACAGGGGACATGGATAGGTTTCCTGGTAAGCTTTTGGAGCCCCTTGTCTGGATGCAGCTCAGCTTCCAGCTCACATTAAAGAAAATAACCGAATCAGAAATCTTGAATTCCATCCGTGGGGCCTTTAAGGAGGAACATTATCAGCTGGCTTAAACTCTGCCATTTAGAAACACACATTCCGTCTCTTTCTTTTTTAAATCAAGGGTTAAAAACCTGGGCCTATAACACGACAAAAGAAAATTGCATCCACTATTTGTGCATTACTTGTCTATCCTGATGTCCCTTTGGAAAACTCTTAGTCAGTTTTTCATCCATCCTTCAACCACACTGAGGCCTACTTATCTCTTGCAAGGCAACAGCATCATGTGCCTGCATAACATTATTCAGATTACTGATAGTCATTCAACGTGTAGTACTTATTACCGATGAGAAACAACAATGTCTGAAGTGCTTTACTCTTTTTATTTGTGTTTTTCCTTTCCTTCAGTAACCTTGCAACATAACTATTGTTCCCATTTTACAGATAGGGAATCAAAACTGATAAAAATGACCAAGACCCAAGGTATGAACAACTTGTATGGGATTTGATTCCAGGCCTCTCCAACATAAATGCACCACCTTTGATTGCGATGAATCCTCAAAAGTGACAGAAAAAAATTGGATGAGGACTCTTAAAGCAAAATCTCCTACTACTTCTCAGTTGAGCAAATCAAGCTATCAAAAGCAAAAGAAAATAACTAGCTTTTGTACTCTATAAGGCAGGTTTATCTTGCCTGGGCTGGATTGGTCCCACGGAGATCCCTCCGTGGGCCGGATCACTCGCTGCGCCGGTTTAGCGCAGCACGCAACTTGGTTTGGGGGCGGCTTGTGGGCCAGTCAAACAATCTCCACGGGCCGTTTCCAGCCCATGGGCCTTACGTTGCTGACCCCTGCCCTAAGGTAACATACACTTGTGGTGATTAGTGTAGAAAGCAGAACTAGTTCTAAGCAAAAGGGAATTTCTAAAACAATAAATACACCAAGGGCACCTGCAGGATTTTCCTGGTGGGGGCAGGAGGGAAGGGTACATACTCCAAATAAATAAACAAGCAAATGAAGCTAAAATCAGGGAACAGGTCTATTATTTCTGGTAGATGTGATGACTGAGTTATGGTGACGCCTGGGTATATCCAGCCTCTGACAAACCAGTACAGGCAGGTCTACTCTCCATTGTTTCCCAATGGGTAAAAACCTATTGTCCATCTATGGGTAGACATAGCATCAACTAACTGTTGAAACTCTGCCTTTTTTGCCTTGCCTCCCTTCACCCACTCCAGACCTTCATTAATTGCATTGGTGCTACAATCAACTTCACACACACAAACACACTGCAATTGCTTAAAAAAAATAAATCAGTATGCCAGGATAACAACACTGAACTACAGCTCCCTGCTCCAACCAGCAAAGTGGTATAACACTTGGCTACTTTGCAAGGCTAGCATAATAAAGTCAGAGCATAAGAAGAGGCTGCTGGATGAGGCCAATGGCCCATCTAGTCCAGCATCCTGCTCTCACAGCAGCCACCCAGATGCCTTTGGGAAACTTGCAAGTGGGATTGGAACGCATGACAGCTCTCCCCTCCTGTGGTTTCCAGCTGCTGGGACGCAGAGACAATACTACCTCCAACTGTGGAGGGAGAGCAAAAGGTAAAGGTAAAGGACCCCTGGATGGTTAAGTCCAGTCAAAGGCAACGATGGGGTTGCGGTGCTCATCTCGCTTTCTGGCCGAGGGAGCTGGCGTTTGTCCACAGACAGCTTTCTGGGTCATGTGGCCATCAGGACTAAACTGCTTCTGGTGCAACGGAACACTGTGACGGAAACCAGGGTGCACGGAAACGCCATTTACCTTCCTGCCACAGCAGTACCTATTTATCTACTTGCACTGGTGTGCTTTTGAACTGCTATGTTGGCAGGAGCTGGGACAGAGCAACGGGAGCTCACTCCATCATGGGGATTCTAACCACCGACCTTCCGATCGACAAGCCCAAGAGGCTCAGTGGTTTAGACCACAGCGCCACCCGCGTCCCTGGAGGGAGAGCATAGCCAACCTGGCTAGTAGCTCTTGATTGACTTATACTCCATGAACCCAAAGTCACAGCCCTGCCCCCAAGTACAGGTACAATAATTGTGGGTGTTGCCTCCATTGGTAAAGTGGCACAACGGTCACTTCTCCACAGCACAAAAGCCATTTTTAAAAACCAGCAAAAAGCTTTCTTCTCTTGAGAGTAGAATGGGGTAGCCGATATGGTCCCTGCCAGATTTTGTGGACTACAACTCCCATCATCCCTTACCCCTGGCTGTGCTGGCTGGGAGCTGTAGTCCGAATCATTTGGAGATCATTGCGCCTGCTATATACCTGGTCCAGGCAATAGGGCATGTCATTCTAGCCTTGCCTGCGTCTAATTGGTTAGGTTTGCTTTCCTAGATGTCAGCCGTTGCTATGACTTCATTCGTTGACGAAAATGATAACACAAAGGTGGGAGGGGGATGTATTCTCACAAAACAAATGAGAAAACCCCAGGTTCATCCCCCTGGCATCCCCAGGTAGGGCTGGAAATCTGAATATTACTTCTCATGTCCCTCCCTTCTGGAACACTTGTGAATCACACTCAACAGAACTCTCAGAAGCAGCGAAAAGCGCATCATTCCATCGGTAGAGTTTGATGGACCTTGATCATGTCGACTGCAGGCACTTATGCCCTATGTGCCAAACATACCAGCTCCATCTGCAGTCAACACACCCATTGCACAAGATGCCTACACAATCTTAGGAAAGGGTCTGGTTGAACAAAGTGGCATGCCTCTAAGAATGATAATGATAACCCACATCATCTAAAAACCTAGTTCCTGTGCTACATCACGTACTCCATGCAACCTAGGATGCACACCATTTGCAAGTGAAACATGTCTTCTGTGTTTTGTGGCAGAGCTGCTTGCTACTCATTCATGCAGGGTACATGGTCGACAACATATGGCCCGGTGAAACCCAAGTGTGTTTAATCAAGTGTGATTTGGTTCTAGTAACTTCAAGAAGGCTAAGCTGACTTAAGTATGCTGCGGGTTGTGAATCAGGCTGTTTGCTAGGGAATTGATTCATTGCAGAGGGTGGTTTATTGGTTTGTTCTTATTATGCATTTTGTGTTTTTTTATTTTTATGTTTCTATGCTGTGAACCGCCCTGAGATCTTCGAATGAAGGGCAGCATACAAATTTAATAAATAAATAAATGAACCGGAATACATACATAAGCAAGGTCAAACGACGCAACGCAGATTCTACGCGCACAGAGCCCTTAATTCACGAAAATGATGCCCCGTAACTGCTGCAAAGGAGGAGTTGGGAACCTTTTCCAGCCCAAGGGCCGCATGCCCACACAAGCAACATCCCGGGGGCCACAGGCCAGTGGTTAAAAGTGGGCAGAGCAATGGGTCCGATACTTGCATTTGCACCAGGTGCTAAAATCTAACCACACGAAAGTCAGGGGTTTTGACACGCCTCCTCATTCAGGCTATGAAGAGACATGATCAGAATTCAAAGACACATTCCAGGCAGGCAAAAGCACTGAAACAGTGTGATCCAGGCTCAGTGGCAGGTGCAGAGAGGTAGGTCAGACAGAGAAACCTACAATTCCCCACCCCTGCTATATTAAGTACTGTATGTGCTTACTGTGGGTTAAACCACTGAGCCTAGGGCTTGCTGATCAGAAGGTCGGCGGTTCGAATCCCTATGACGGGGTGAGCTCCCATTGCTTGGTCCCAGCTCCTGCCAACCTGGCAGTTTGAAAGCACATCAAAATGCAAGTAGATAAATAGGAACCGCTACAGCGGGAAGGTAAATGCCGTTTCCATGTGCTGCTCTGGTTTTCCAGAAGCGGCTTTGTCATGCTGGCCACATGACCTGGAAGCTATACGCCGGCTCCCTCGGCCAATAATGCGAGATGAGCGCGCAAGCCCAGAGTCGGTCACGACTGGACCTAATGGTCAGGGGTCCCTTTACCTTTATGCTTAGGCTGCAATCCTCAACACAATCATTAGGGATTAAATCCTATTGAATGCAGCTGAATATACTTATGGGTAAACACGTTTAGGATCATGCTGCACCCAACAGCTTTGTAGCAGCTTCGCACCTATGTTTACTCAAAAGTAATTCCATCTGAATTCAAAGCAGTTTACTCTCAAATACGGTGAGTTTGGGATTATTGCCTTAGTGCTTGTATAAAGATTATTTCACGAAGTGGTAACAGTTGTTGCTATTTTTCCAGAGAAAGATGAATTGGAGCGACTACTGTATTATTAAAATGATACTCTGGCTGGTGAAATGTAGCAAGTTAGAGTCACTCAGAAAGAACCTTTAATAGGGCAGGTACTTCAGCTTGAAAGATCTAACAATCACATCTGTTCCCACGTTTTGGATAGTCTTCCTCAAAGGTGACTTTTAGGCAAACAAACACTTTTGCACATATGAAATCTACTCAAGTTCCCCTTTAATGTGCAAATGATATTTGCAGTCTTAAAACTGCAATGACACGCCCTGCAGTAATGTGTCAAGATTTAAGCTATATTAGCGATGCTAGTATAAAGTGACTTTTCCCAATTTCCCAACACTTCCAATTACTTTAGAGATCAGTGGAAGAAGCAGGTCCTTAGGTAAGTCCTCTTACAAACAACAACTATGCTTGTTTCTACTCTGAATAAGTGAGCATGAGGCCTTGCGACCCAATCCCATGGTTGTTTACAATTCCACATCCAAATTACGGTACTTCAAAGGGATTTGCTTACAAGAAATTTTGCATAGGATTGCTTCAGACATTAAATTCACTGGAAACATTTGCCTTTAAACAAAAAAAACACACACTACTTTATCAGAGCAAAGCCACTCCATATGATATAATTCCGCAACTCATAAATGAATGGCAGATTCACTGTAGATTTTCAATATTGGCTGGATAAACAATTTCTTTAAAATAATCCAAGCTACAGTAATCAAATTTGTTAGTTTGCATATGAAATCAAAAGAATATATATATATATATATATATATATATATATATATATATATATATAATTTGACTAATTTCATAGCAGCATCAAACACTCTGAAATAAGCATACTTTCACTGAAATCTTGTGTATGTTTACTGACCTGGGAGTAAGCCCTATTTAACATAGTAGGCCTTACTCCTGAGCAAGCACACATAAGACTGCACAACCACATCAAGAATGAACTTGATCCATCTATGTGTCTAAGTTGCTAATCACATCCCACTTAGTCAATATACATTGGAGGCGAGTTCCACACATTAGCCATCTGTTCTCTGCCTCAGAATTTCAACCTGCACTTTTATTATTTTTGAGGAATTCTGCACTGGCTCTACAAGTCTGATGCGTTTAATGTGTGCTGAAATGTTACCATTATTAACAGCATGCTTCTGTACATTGGCACAGTCTTCTGTGCATAAGGGTGGTACATTCAACATACTGTAGCAATCTTCCAGCCTCTCCCTGTTAGCTTAGAAAATGCCAAATCGATGTGCATAAAGCTTGAATAAGTCAATATTGCTTTAACCCTTGCTACAGTTGAGGTTTTTGCAGAACTGGCAAAAGGCACCGTCAGTATAAAGGCATGTAAAGAAGGCTAGCAACCCCAGCGATTTGGTCCTTGAGTCCTCTCCTCCCTCAGAAAGTGTTAAAAGAAAAATACAATGTCAACACCAGCTCCTCCCTGCTGATGGAAATGGTATGAGTGCAGTTTTACTTTCTGGCTAGAAGCCCTCATAAAACCGTTACACACACAGAGGGGACGATGACTGGGAATGGAAGAAGAAAAAAACACATTCTACATTTTGAACTATTCCAGTCCCCAATTTGAGACATACTGGGGACCCCACCCCCTTGTATTCAAACCGTTTTTTCTAATAACCTTCAAAAAAGATCAGCCTTTTTCAAAAACAAAACAAAACACCATATTCAGCAAGGGTTAGCAGCATTCCTTTCTCAGGCATTTGAACAGCCAGTAGGAGAGACGTATTCTGACTTATGCCTGAGAAATATCGAACCACATGAAATCTTACTGAAAATGTGTGTGGTTTCTGAATGCACACATTCCAAGTCAGCAACAAATGCAGGGGTTCCAAAACGCATACCTAAAATGCCATCCCTTTTCAGTGTTTATTATCCAAAGAATAAGAAAACAACCATAGGAAAAACGCTCATAATGCCCTTTGTAAACTTCCTGGAGCATCAGACTGGACCAAACTGTAGAACAATTGCACCCTCTTCAATAAAAACAAGAAAATTAAATTACGCAAAAGCCTAAAAACAAAACGAAAAAACCCCTCTGACCCCCCTCTGTTACTCAGTTTCAGAAATAAGCAAAATAATCTGTCGGTAAAAACAAGTAATAAAGGAAGACTTATTATTCACATCTGAAACTTGATTAAATAACGAATCTCACACATGGGCTTTGTATTATGTCACTGGATGTGTTCAAATAGCATTTGCACCAACATATATGGTAGGTGGGGGGAGGTGTTTTTGTCCTTTTCTTTTTTAGTAAAACTGTATTATCTTGGCAGGCTGAGAGAGAGTCCTTGTAAGCCCAGCCCTAAAGATTTTTCCATCCTCCGTAATAAAGCATGCAAGCAACATTGGAGCGGCAGATCTTCCTGCCAAAAAAGCCTCATTCCTCTATCTCTCCCAGCACTGTGGCAGGAAGAATAGCGAGAAAGGAAAGGAGGAGATAGGGTTTTCTTTTATCACCAGCCGAACACAACCTATATATTTATACACAGCCAGCCCAAATGGTACCGGAGGAGGAGGAGAAGGAGAAGAAGACAACAACAGGCGCCATCAAGAATCAATGGGCTCTTCCCCACCCCCTCAGCAAAATGACATTAATAACCAGTTTCCTAAGAAACTAAAAAGCAGGAGAAATAAATGTAGCAATCTCTTTCTCATCCTCCCTCCCCTTTTTGGGCCAAAAGCTTCAAGGAGAAAGAAGATGGGGGGGATGGAGGAATCTCAGCAGGGATTTTTTCACACACACACACACACACAGACCATTTCTTAGGCTATGTCACACACATACGAGGAGAAACTGACACCCACGGGAAACAATTACAACATGCCACATCCACACACACACAAAAATGGGATGGCGAGACGAGCTGGAGGCGAAAGGTTACACACTGCAGAGGGGACAAATCAACCTTCCAGAGATCATTTCAGATGCCGCCAGTTGCTCGCTCGCTCTCTCTCTCTCTCTCTCTCACACACACACACACACTCCTAACCTTGCACACCCCACCCTACCTTCCCTTCCTCCTCAGATCTCTCTCCCCCCAAAACACCACCTTCAATTCCCCAGAGGAATGGATGTTTCCCTCTCCACCTACACCCAGCACTTTTGATGCTGCGGCTCAGCTGTGCAGAGGGGAGGCACCGCGGAGGGCGAGGAAGAAATGGCTTTTTTTTAAAAAAAAAAACCACAATGTGCATTATTTTATTTCATTTTTGGTGCACTTACCTTCCGATAATTCCAGCTCCAGCTCAGCCAAGCGGGCTCTCACTTCCAGCGGCAGAGGGAGGCTCTCCAGGCTGCGATCCGCCATACTCGATCCAAGGAGATCTCCTCTCTTCCTCTCCTCTCGCTCTTGGCTGTGGCTTCTCTCCTCCTTTCTCTCCCTTGCGCTGCTGCGCGGATGTGGGTCTGGCTCTTTGTTTGCAATACAGAACCGGCAGAGAGAGGGACACACACAACACGCAATCGAAGAGGAGGAGGAGGAGGAGGAAGACGTGCCGGGGGGGCGGCGGAATGGAAAGGGAGGGCGGCAAATTAAAAACAAAAGCACCCAACCCTCCCCCCCGCGCGCTGGGGTGGCGGCGTCGGGGGCCTCGGGTCCTCTCCGGCGGTCTCAGCGGGGCATAAAGCGAGGAATCCACGCAGAGCCCAGCCCAGCTCAGCTCAGGCAGGGATGGGGTGGAGGGAACGCAGAGATTTTCCCCCTCCTCCCTCGCCGCCTGCTGCTGCTGCTTCTGCCTTCAGTGGAGCCCCGCCATGGCTGCTGTTGCTGCTGCTGCCGCCGCCTCCTCTTCTCCTTCCTCCTCCTCCTCTTTCCCCCTCGCAATCCTTTCGCATGGAGCTGAGCGGGCCCGCTGCAAGCTCGCCACAGACTCACGCACAGCGCGCCAGGGCGCAGCGCTCTCTCGCCTCGCTCGCTCGCTCGCTCCACCCCGGCCGCACGGCGGCTGCTGCTGCTGCTGCTGCTTTTTCGGCGGCGGCGGCGGCGGCGGTTGGAAACTGCGGAGCCGCTGCCGAAAGCTGCCGCTTCTGCTTCTGTCACCCGCGCACGTGACCCGCCTGGGCGCAGCTGTCCCCTAGAGGGAGCGCGGGAGCACCCAGCCCCTCCAGGGAAGCCTGCGCGCGCTCTTGAGGCGCCCGGCGCTGTGCTGGCTGAGAGCTTCTTCCCGCGCGCGCAGCAGGGTCAGCTCTTGTGAGGGCAGAGGCAGCGGATGGAGAAGGCACAAAACAACAACAACAACAACAACAACAACAACAACAACAACAACAACAACAACAACAACAACAACAACAACAACAACAACAACAACAACAACAACAACAACAGAAGAAGAAGAAGAAAAGCCTTTCATATGCAACTCCTAGGGGACCAAGGACCCTTGGCCGACCCCCAATAAAATGTTTTTTTATTCAATAAATTATGTTTTGTTTAACTTGGCATCCCTGGGCACGAGAGGTTCTTTTTGGCAGCCGGGGAAGCAGAAGTGGCTCGCATCCTCCTTCCGGGCAATAAAAATAAAAAAATACATTATTCGCTGCCTGTTCACGGCCACCCAAAGTAAGCTGTCTGATGTAGCCGCCTCACCTCACTCTACCTAATGCCAGGGCTGGAACTGTTTCTTTCTCAAATGTATATAGCCTGCTGTGTTAACAGTTAACAACTGTGGAAACAGTTCTAGCATAGGAAATAACGATATGGCCGTTGATTTTATAAAATAAAAAAAACAGTAAAAATTCAGCCAGGACCACAAAATGGCCATGGTTAGAAAAAGTAAAAATCATTTTTTTAAAAAAAACACTAGTGAGGTGTGCCACATCAGGGATAAGACCTGGGGTGTCTCATTAAAGGCCAGCAAGTGGTCAGTTATTTATTATATCCATTCAATTATTTAATAGTTTCTTGTATTTTTTCACCAAAACGGTTGCCACTTAGGTTTTATTCCTTTCAGGCACCAAAATGTCTGTATAGAAATAATCAACAACACACACACGACACAGGATCCACAGAACAGCCAGTCAAGTTCCACTCCCACAGTGGGGCTTTCCTGCCTTCCCGATGTATCCCCTGGTCCATATATCTTCCCTGAAAAGTCACTGAGGACATCCTCCAGAACAGACTATTATTATTATTATTATTATTATTATTATTATTATTATTATTATTATTTCAATTTATACACTAGGGTGGGGACATGAAACTTGAAAGAGGAATCTGCAAATAACAGAGAATATTCTCATTCTTTTTAAAAGGAGTTGCCTTTTATATACACAAGGATCTCTCTGGATCCTGTCCTACGGCAACACAAACCATTAAAATAAAATCAGCTACATAACCAGTTTTAATCCCATTCTAAATTTCCTCCCAAGGGAACCATGCTCATGCTAAAGAGAAAGGTCTTCATTATCCAGTGGAAAACTTTTTTTTTAGCCCAGGGGCCACAATCCCTTCTGGACAACCTTCTGGGGGCCACATGCCAGTAGCAGGCGGGGCCAGATGCAAAATTTTCTGGAGCTGCAGGTGTGACTCTTTGCATAATAGGCTGCAGTCATCCAGCCACACAAAAGCCCACATGTCATCGAGTCAAGCAAGAAGCATTAACAGTTGCAGTCTAGCCAAGAGAAAAAAACAGACTCAAGGAGCAGGGCCAAGGAATAGGGTGTGGCCTAGGAAGAGCATCAAGTGGCAGATAGTGAAGACCTATGGCCTATGGATGTCAGGTTCCCCATCTTTACTGTGAGGCTCCCTCAACAAGGACTTCCATAAGGAAGGCCTCACCACCAAGGAGGCTCTCAAGCAAGTCAACATGGTGCATTTCAGGCAATGGGAAGACCCAAAACAAGGCTGCCCCATAAGATTTTAGGGCACATATGGGAGGAGGCATCCCATACATTCCTTCTCATCTGTAAGGCCCAGACCATTTATCGTACTTTTCCGTGTATAAGACTAGGTTCCCCCCCTTAAAAATCATGTTAAAAAGTGGGGGTCATCTTATACATGGGTAGTACATAGGGTGGACGTTTGATTGGTTACTGCCACGGCTGCCAGCGGCTATTGGTTCCTGCGTCAATGGGTGGTGCTGATTTTTTAAAATTTTTTTATTTAAATCACCAACAACCAAACACAAACAGTGAAACCCAACCCAAACCTGACCGCCCAGTCAGCCTGACATCAATACCAGGAAAGATTCTAGAGTATATCATTAAGCAAACGGTCTTTGAACACCTAGAAAGGAACGCTGTGATCATTAAAAGTCAGCATGGGTTTCTGAAAAAATAGTCATGCCAGACTAATCTGATCTCATTTTTTGACAGAGTTACAAGCCTGGTAGATGAAGGGAACGCTGTGGATGTAGCCTATCTTGATTTCAGCAAGGCCTTTGACAAGGTGCCCATGATATTCTTGTAAAGAAGCTGGTAAAATGCGGGCTAGACAATGCTACCATTCAATGGATTTGTAACTGGCTGACTGACCGAACCCAAAGGGTGCTCATTAATGGCTCCTCTTCATCCTGGAGAGAAGCGACTAGTGGGGTGCCACAGGGTTCTGTCTTGGGCCCAGTCTTATTCAACATCTTTATAAACGACTTGGATGATGGGCTTGAGGGCATCCTGATCAAGTTTGCAGATGACACTAAATTGGGAGGGGTGGCTAATACCCCAGAGGACAAGATCACACTTCAGAATGACCTTAACAGATTAGACAACTGGGCCAAAGCAAACAAGATGAATTTTAACAAGGAGAAATGTAAAGTACTACACTTGGGCAAAAAAAATTGAAAGGCACAAATACAGGATGGGTGACATCTGGCTTGAGAGCAGTACATGTGAAAAGGATCTAGGAGTCCTGGTAGACCACAAACTTGACATGAGTCAACAGTGTGATTAAGCAGCTAAAAAAGCCAATGCCATTCTGGACTGCATCAATAGGAGTATAGCGTCTAGATCAAGGGAAGTAATAGTACCACTGTATTCTGCTCTGGTCAGACCTCACCTGGAGTACTGTGTCCTTTATCACAGAATCATAGAGCTGGAAGGGACCACGAGGGTCATCTAGTCCAACCCCCTGCAATGTAGGAATCCTTTTGTCCAATGTGGGGCTCGAACCCATGACCCTGAGATTAAGAGTCTCATGCTGTACCGACTGAGGTGTCCTTTACACAAAATCACATGCAAAGGCACATAACAAGCCCAAGCCCCAAGGAATCCTTAATGCTCTACAGTACTCTATAAGAGGCATTTTGCAATTGTAATGATATTTAGTCCTTTTCTACAGCAACTACTTCTTTCCAATACAGCCGTACACCCTTCAGCCTTTTTGTTTGTGGTTGTCAGTCTATATGTTTGCAATTTAGCATGGAGAGCTGCAATTGAAGTCCAAAACCCGCTCCCTACCTTTGGGTGTATGGAGCTTGGCACACAGTTCCTTGAATCCCACCCTATTATTTTCACCATAGTTGTGGCCTGTAGCCCTGTTTGTGTAGGAAATGACTCCTATAGTCAATCCCTGGCCTTTCCTGAATATTTTGCCTTTTTCACAAATTCTGCACTGTATGTTATCCTGTTGCTTCTTCTACATCTCACCCAGTACCCTGTTGAGTGCTGACCTTTAAAGCCCTAAATGGCCTCGGTCCAGTATACCTGAAGGAGCGTCTCCACCTCCATCATTCTGCCCGGACACTAAGGTCCAGCACCGAGGGCCTTCTGGTGGTTCCCTCGTTGCGAGAAGCCAAGTTGCAGGAAACTAGGCAGAGGGCCAAGGGCGTAGCCAGGATCAAAACTAGGGGGGGGCAAGCCATGATCATTCAGGGGCGGGGACACAAAGTGGGAACGTGGGCGGGGCTACAGGGCCAGCTGGCCTGATGACATCGTGGTGGCGGCAGCGGCCACCTTGTGCTTCTGGGGCTGGCAACGGCGGCGGCTACCCTGCTTGGCTGGAGAGGACGGGAGGGTCGGGCAGGCAAGAGGGGGTGACAGGGTGGGCGAGGGCAAGGCAAGGCACGGCCGCAGTCACGACGGCTCCGAGGCGTTGCTGCATATCAGCATAATATTTCAACCATGTTGTGGGTTCAAGCCCCACCTTAGGAAAAAATTCCTGCATTGCAGGGGGTTGGACTAGATGACCCTTGTGGTCCCTTCCGACTACAATTCTATGATTCTATTGATATATTGCCATAGCATATGCATCATTCTGCTTTCTTGAATTGTCCTACTCCTAGGCATAGCAGCCAACTCCTAGAGGCCTAGGTGCCTCTCCCCCCCCCAATTACTGGTAAATACCGTATTTGAAAGAGTCAACCCCCCCCCCATTTTGATGGGCTTTCTATGTGGGGCTTATCTGCCCCCCCCCAGTATTTTATTAAGGATGGAAGAGGGAGGGAAGGAAGGAATAATAGAGAGAGGGATGCCTCATATTTGTGGGTGCCTCTGGGTGATGCTGTGAAGCTGGAACTCTGCAGCAAGAGGATGGGAGGGTCGGGCAGGCGAGAGGGGGTGGCAGGGCGGGTGAGGGCGAGGGAAGGCACGGCGCAGTCACGACAGCTCCGAGGCGTTGCTGCATATCAGCATAATATTTCAACCATGTTGTGGGTTCAAGCCCCACCTTGGGGGGAAAATCCTGCATTACAGGGGGTTGGACTAGATGACCCTTGTGGTCCCTTCCGACTACAATTCTATGATTCCATTGATATATTACCATAGCATATGCATCATTCTGCTTTCTTGAATTGTCCTACTCCTAGGCATAGCAGCCAAATCCTAGAGGCCTAGGTGCCTCTCCCCCCCCCCAATTACTGGTAAATACCGTATTTGAAAGAGTCAAACCCCCCCCCCATTTTGATGGGCTTTCTATGTGGGGCTTATCTGCCCCCCCCCCCAGTATTTTATTAAGGATGGAAGAGGGAGGGAAGGAATAATAGAGAGAGGGATGCCTCATATTTGTGGGTGCCTCTGGGTGATGCTGTGAAGCTGGAACTCTGCAGCAAAAGGATGGGAGGGTCGGGCAGGGGAGAGGGGGTGGCAGGGCAGGCGAGGGCGAGGCAAGACAGGGCCACAGTCTCAATGGCTCCGAGGCGTTGCTGCATATCAGCATAATATTTCAACCATGTTGTGGGTTCAAGCCCCACATTGGGGAAAAATTCCTGCATTGCAGGGGGTTGGACTAGATGACCCTTGTGGTCCCTTCCGACTACAATTCCATGATTCTATTGATATATTACCATAGCATATGCATGATTCTGCTTTCTTGAATTGTCCTAGGCATAGCAGCCAACTCCTAGAGGCCTAGGTGCCTCCCCCCCCAAAAGAAATTACTGGTAAATACTGTATTTTAAAGAGTCCTCCCCCCCCATGTTGATGGGCTTTCTATGTGGGGCTTATCTGCCCCCCCAGTATTTTATTGAGGATGGAAGAGGGAGGAAAGGAAGGAAGAAATAGAGAGAGGGATAACTCACATTTGTGGGTGCCTCTGGGTGACGCTGTGATGCTAGAACTCTGCAGCAAGAGGAAGATACCGGTACACCTGTACAGGAGCCTTGTAAGCAGCTTTCTCTCTGCTTGATTTACAGCAGGCACGTCCAACAGGTAGATTGTGATCTACCAGTAGATCACTGGATGTCTGTGGTAGATCACTGCTAGATCACTGGCACCCCTAAAAAAAGCTCACCCAAATTTTTCCTCCTCCCTAAAAAAAGCTGAACTATGACCTGAAGCCCTAAACAAAAATGGGCCTCCCTCCCTCCTAAAAGAAGCTCAACAAGTTTGACCTAAACCCCCCAAAACAGGGCTTCCCTTCCTTAAAAAAACTCAACAGCTTTGACCTGAACCCCCCAAAAGGGGCTAGATCACTCCCAGTTTTTAACTCTGTGAGTAGATCAGAGTCTCTTGGGAGGTGGCCACCCCTGATTTACAGTATACAGATGCAGGAGGAGGGGCAGACTGGAACACCAATGCTTTTTATAAACATCACTGTGTCTATCAAAGCTACAGCCCCCCCCTTCTTATTCACTTCCTTTTAGCCTTGCAGGGCCACCTTAGTCAAATTGAATCCTCTGCACCCTCATTAAATCGCCAATAGAACTGTTAATGCGATCCCTGAATGCCCATTAACAACTCCCACTGAATAACAATAGGGTGAATAGGGTGGACCTTGCCTGAAGGGATATTCTGCTCCATTGTCTTAACTGCTTAAGTACTGGTAGCCACTTTGCTTTATTTATTTGATGTGTTTTTGTTACAGCTGTGTTCCCGCCCCCAGCAAGTGGAGAGCTGCTCTTGCTAAAGCAAAGTCCTTTCCACTTCAGTTTTTTGGAGGGGCAAAGTATTGGTTATGGTCTGTAAAATACAATAATTTTTTGCTTCTAGGGGGGGCAGCTGCCCCCTCCTGCCCCCCCTGTCTACACCCATGCAGAGGGCCTTCTCGATGGTGGAACGCCCTCCCAACAGATGTCAAAAAGGAAAGCAACTACCAGACTTTTAGAAGACCTCAGGGAGGCTTTTAATGTTTAATAGATTATTGTGTTTTATTCTTCTCTTGGAAGCCGCCCAGAGTGGCTGGGGAGACCCGGCCAGATGGGCGGGGTATAAATAATAAATTATTATTATTATTATTATTATTATTATTATTATTATTATTGGTTGCACTAGCTTTCAGATGTCATGTATTGCAGGGTTGTATACACAGGAATTGTATGCGGGGGGGGGGGGCAGGAAACCTCTGGCCAAACATAGTGCAGTGTATCTCAGGGTGGGGCCAGCCAATAGGTATTCTCTCTCTCTCTCTTTCTCTCTCTTTGCTTTGTGTAATATGGTTTGCAGGAGGACTTACTTTCCCATAATGTACAGACATTTATTATGTTCCACTGCCAGCTCTGGTCAAACAGGTTTTTAAGTTTTGGGTGTTTTTTTTAATAGTACAGAAACCTGTGAAGCCTGTTTAAGGGGAGGTGAAAGTTGACACGAGTGTGCACACAACTTAATGGAAGGAGAGAGTTACGGTATGTTAGACCTATTAGGATAATGTTCTGTCAATTAAAACAACAACAGTAATAGTAATTGAGCTGGTTGCACAGCAAGCGAGCACACAGGCAAAAGAATAAGAATAACACACCCAAGTGATTTATTTATTTGTTTATTTAACAGCATTTCTAAATTGCTTTTTTTTTAATCTAATGACGTACAACAGATTCAAATATACACACACAAAAAAACCCATCAGTATAAAGCTACTAAGAAAAACACCCAGAACCATAAATTCCAAAAATAGGACGCAGCATCGTAAGATACAAAGGTACAGGGCCCAGCATTAACTATCAGGGAAAGCCTGAGAAGAAAGCTATGTTTTCAGAATATGTCTTAAAACATAAGAATATGTCTTAAAACAAAACAAGGTGCTTCTCACATTGCAGAGGAAAGCACATTTCAAAATACAGAGGCAGTAGGATAAAATGCCTTTTTTCTGAGTCCCTGCCATATGATAATATGTAGCATGGCACTGCCACAACCTCCCAAGTTGATCTCAATGATTTAACAGATCTACACATGGGAAGCCGGTCTTTTAGGTAAGCTGGTCATATGTCAACAACCAAGTTGGTATATCAGCAGCCGATATACAATGTCCACCAAACTGTAGGGCAGTTTATGTGAGTCATGGGGAGTGGTGGACAAAGGTTTGCACTGCTCTTCACAACATGAAACAAACAAACACGCAAAAAAGATGGGTTGAGTGGGTGCAAGAAAACCCACAGTCTCTTACCGGGTTAAAAAGGAATGTAAATAGGAATTTAAATGAGTAAAATTGATTGCAGCTAGACAGGTTATAGGGAGTAATTGGAAAAATGCAGAAGAGCTAGGGGTGAACAAATGGAGGGAAAAATGGAATAATATTATAATTTTAGAATACCTAACTGAAGATGCGTAAAACAGCAGCCACATGGATCTATTTATGGCTGCACTTCAGACAGTAAGCATGGGGATAAGGCTTGGGGCTATAAAAAGAAATGCTGTATATAGGGGTTCATACAACAGCATCTACGGTATGAGATGAGATGTACACCTGTCTTGTTCAAAATGTCTCCACAAGGAAGCTCCTTCCTTATCTCTTTATCTTTTTTTTAAAGGTTTTTTTTTAAAAAATACGATGTAAATGCAGGTAATGACCCTTTACATATTTGCCGGATTACAATTTAAGGATGCTTAGCTCTTAAGTGTTCCTTATCTTCAAAGGGTTTCACACAATAATTAGTCTTCACACCACTCTGAAAACTGTTATTATCTCTGTGCTTTGGAAGGTGGAGGCTTCAAGGATGCAAAAGGCTCGCTGCTGTTCTCAAGGCCTCCAAAGCAAACCAGCGAGTGTGTTGTCAAATGGTGCCTCCAGCTTTTAGAAGAGGCACGTGCCTAAAATGGATAGCCAGGGCAGGCTCAAATGAAATTTTAAAAAGCTCTCACTGTGTTTACTGGAACCTAACAATCAAAGCCAGTGGCCAGGATCCAAAGATCTACTTGTGCATGCTGATGTGGAATTAAAAAACCTCATATTTTCTTTGCAAAGCTACCTACACTGTCTAGTGCACACCATATGAGAGACTGCTTTTCTGAAACTACTACAGTTTCAAAGTCCGATTGCCATGTGTCGGGGGAAGAAGGACCTGCTGTTTGTGAAGCATAAGCCCAAAGTGCCTCACGTGGAACAGTTAAACAAACTTGGATCTTGTTGTTGTTTAGTCGTTTAGTCGTGTCCGACTCTTTGTGACCCCATGGACCATAGCACGGCAGGCACTCCTGTCTTGCACTGCCTCCCGCAGCTTGGTCAAACATGTTCGTAGCTTCGAGAACACTGTCAAACCATCTCGTCCTCTGTCGTCCCCTTCTCCTAGTGCCCTCCATCTTTCCCAAACATCAGGGTCTTTTCCAGGGAGTCTTCTCTTCTCATGAGGTGGCCAAAGTATTGGAGCCTCAGCTTCAGGATCTGTCCTTCCAGTGAGCACTCAGGGCTGATTTCCTTCAGAATGGATAGGTTTGATCTTCTTGCAGTCCATGGGACTCTCAAGAGTCTCCTCCAGCACCATAATTCAAAAGCATTAATTCTTCGGCGATCAGCCTTCTTTATGGTCCACCTTTCACTTCCATACATCACTACTGGGAAAACCATAGCTTTAACTGTACGGACCTTTGTCGGCAAGGTGATGTCTCTGCTGTCTAGGTTTGTCTTTGCTTTTCTCCCAAGAAGCAGGCATCTTTTAATTTCGTCACTGCTGTCACCATCTGCAGTGATCATGGAACCCAAGACTTGGATCTTAGCAACCGTAAGGTAAAGGGACCCCTGATGGTTAGGTCCAGTCGTGACTGACTCTGGGGTTGCGCGCTCATCTCGCATTATTAGCCGAGGGAGCCGGCGTACAGCTTCCAGGTCATGTGGCCAGCATGACAAAGCCGCTTCTGGCGAACCAGAGCAGCACACGGAAACGCCGTTTACCTTCCCACTGTAGAGCCAGATATCACTATAGCTGTAATAAAATTTTGTTAAAGAAGCACACTGAGAGTAAAGTACAAAAGTTAGCCAAATACACCCTGCCACAATTTGAGCATCTATTGTTGGAGGATTAATGTCTGAATTATTTTCTGATACACAGGCTATAAAGGTGTGCCATCTTTTTTAGGCTTGCTCTCCATTCATTGCTTTTAGCTGCTTGGTAATCTTTTCTTTTTCTGTTACAGTCCAAGCATTTTGTATCCAAACAGACAACCACAGATTATCTAAACCTTTCCTATTTTGAGCACTCACTTGTCAAGCTGCAACCAGGAGAAATGTAATCAGTTCTTTATGTAGGTTTTTGTTGTTCCTGTCACATAATCTATATTTGAGCACTGGTCTCTCCTTTTTTTAAAAAAGAAAGAAAGACAGAAAGTGCCTGGTGATTAACGCCCTTTGACCCCACTTCAAAGTGGTCTAGTAGGATCCTGTCCTCAGCAGCCTCAGGTATCAACAGGATTTTAATGTCTAACCCTCTTTGTTTTGTTTGCATGCCATATAGTTTGGTTCAATTACACTCTGGCTTACCACCCCCATGATATTCCTTTTTGGTGCGTTCCAAGGCCAGAGCCATCTGTTTCGTTAGGTCCATTACTTTTAATAGGATGGCAGCAACGTATATAACCATCAAGGGCAATGCAAAGTCTGTTTCCACTGAACTCGCACTACATAACAAGAGCCTCTCTTCCACAGACAGAGTCAGCACGGTGCATAAGCACAGAGCAAAACCAAGTTTCAGTTAAGACCATAACTAAAAAGGTGCTGGAATAGGTTTCTGTGTGGGGACACAGGCGGCCCCCATCCAAAAAGGCCTCCTTGGCACATGCAAGGATCGTGTGTTTCCACACAGCGCCTGAAATTCCAGCACTCCACACCGTACGACAAACCATTCAGAGGGATTCCAAGCGCAGCTTGTTATCTGGGCTTCTGTTTGGAAAATAAATGAATCAAAGGAAGGCCCTCTGCATGTGGAGGGCTAACCATGCAGCTCTCTGGATGATGTCCCAAATCTGAAATAGTATATGGTGTGTTTAGGAGCCTCATAGTACCCTAGAAGTGATTAACTCACGTGGGGGTGCTTTGTAATGCAAAGCATTCTTGACAGGAGTGAAATGTCCCTGTGGAGTCCTAATGGCTATTATAGTCTCTCTCAAAACAGAGTTGTGTATATGGGGCCCATGGATACTTGTTACTGTATTTCCATGGCTATCCCAGAGAACGAAATACACCAACCTGTAAGAGATCTGTGTTTTCCTTGGAACAGGTTCTTGCACTGCACAGTAAGAAGCTCTAATTGGCCAAATGGATGACTGTCCCAGACAGCCCCCTGCTGGAAACAACAAACCACACCTGCTGCTGGATTTTTAAAAATCCTTTAATCTTCCTTTCTTATGATGACGGGGGTCAGCGGCATATTTGCACTACGTGCTTAAAGTGTCTTAATAGTCATTATTTCATTCCTTGGGAATTGTAGTTCCATGAAGAAGGGGGGACAGAGGAGATGGTTAATTGGATGCTATATAAATGCCATAAACATAAAATGAGAAACCTCAGCATCCTCACCAAACTACAAATCCTGTTGCGCTGCTACTTGCAAGTTTGAAAGAAATGCTTAAATAAATAAAATGATAAAAATATGCCATCTCAAGAAAAAAGAGAGAAACAGAACACTGATAATTTCAAGCAGAGAGAAGTACACAAGAATCACATGAGGACTGGAGACCATCCATGTAAATCTTCCTCTGCACTCAGGCATCCCCAAACTTCGGCCCTCCAGATGTTTTGGACTACAATTCCCATCTTCCCCGACCACTGGTCCTGTTAGCTAGGGATCATGGGAGTTGTAGGCCAAAACATCTGGAGGGCTGCAGGTTGGGGATGCCTGCTCTGCACCCTCTCCAATACCCATGTTCAATGTAGCAGGGAGAAATTCCAGTATTTTTGAAGGAAGGAAAGTCATGAAAACATAACTGGCATTAACTCACTACAAACTTATTGGGTAGGTACGCCCCGTGACAATACACTTGTGTCTGTATGTGTGCACGCATGCACACATACATGTCAACACCTGTGACTGCTAACAGAATTGCTTTAAAAGTCAGCAAATAAATAAATGACATTGAAGGAGAAGGCCCCAGCTCAGAGATAGTCACGTCCAGCAAGGTATCATTTATAAAATGTGAGCAATACCAATAGGTTGCCTTCTTAGAAAACAGACAGAAATGCAATAACATGTTATTGATTGAGTGCTTCATATGTTGAATTATGATTATGCCGCTGTGGTTATTCGTTCCAGTCTTTCCATTTTAAACTGTCTTAGTAGTGTTTTAATTAGTTTATGCTGCTATTTTTGTTCAGCTTCTTTCATACATGCCTAGAGAACAAAACAGCCGACACATTAGTAATCATATGCTTGATGCCAGTGTAGATGGCATCCTATAATGCAGGAAGCTCTGTTACTGCGCTGACGGGCAGCTGTTCATTGGGGTTTCAGACAGTGGCCTCAACCGGTCCTAGTTGGAGATGCCATGACGTTCTGAACCCTGCGACCTTCCGCATGCAAGCAGGTGTCTTTCCACTGAGCTACAACCCTTTCCCCTAATGCAAGAGTTGCCCAGAGCTTTCTCTGGCGCCATGAAAAATAAAGCTCAGCTAGAGAGCTTTATAAGAGCCGGGATTTACAGTATCATCATTTGAGCAGAGTAAAAGGGAATGGCAATGCATAAAAGGGCTGATCGTTTCATCATAATTGACACTTCTCCACCCTCGCGCTTTGAACTTGCTTTGTGACTCCTCTGCCAGTTCTGTTTTTTTTGTCTCAGCTCCTCGGTTTGCTTTTCGATTGACCTATTCAATGACCTTTAGAACCGTCCGAAGAAAATTGGGGGAAACGGCACTTACGGATGCTTCTTAGGAGCGCATTGTTGAGTTATTGGATATTTTATATATGATTTTAATCCCTGAAGGATGCATCAAATAGATGGCATTTCCTATCACTTATTTGGATGAAATTTGCACTAGGAGGGCTGGTAATGTCAACTCCAGAGGCTTCTAGGTGTTGGAGGAGGAGGAGGAGGGGTGCTTTATTGCTGGTTTTGTCGCAGCGCCTCTGATTCCATCTCTGTCCTTGCAGAGACATGCCTCTTCTGTTAGGAATGGTGGGTTTGGGAACGAGGCTCTGGTGACTGCTCATGCAGCCACTATAACTTTGAAGCACATTTCTCCACCCCACCCACCCCGAGACTTCTAGGCACTGTAGTTTGTTAAGGGTTGTTGGGAATCATAACTCTGAGAGGAGTAAACTACAGTGCCCAGAATTCTTTGTGGGAATTAATGTAATTTAAAGGTATTGTGTGTGTACACGACCTTAGGCACCCAGTTGGTATTCACTGACCTCAGTTTGCATCAGTCAATAAGGTACCCTAACCAGGCATGTGTACCAGCATGAGAAATGCACAAATGTGCTTTTCTACTGCACTACCTCTAAACCAGAGCATTCCAAGCCAGGGCCGGCCTTATGGTAAGCCTGGGTGGCGCAGGGCGCCGGGCCGCCAGGAGGGTGCCATGTTGTTGAGCCCGCAGAAGCCGCGCTGCACGCTGTGCCCGCGATGGGAAACGGGGTGGGGTGGGGGGCACCGGAGGGATCTTCGCACCACGGCACCAGGGCAACAGATATGCTTAAGACGGCCCTCTTCCAAGCTGTGTGTTGCGACATGTTAGTGTGTCAGCTGTACAGTGGTACCTCGGTTTATGAACACAATTGGTTCCGGAAGTCTGTTCATAAACTGAAGCGAACTTTCCCATTGAAAGTATGGAAAGTGGATTAATCTGTTCCAGATGGTCCGCGGAGTACTTAAACTTAAGCGTTCATAAACTGAAGCGAACTTTCCCATTGAAAGTAATGGAAAGTGGATTAATCCGTTCCAGACGGGTCCACGGAGTACTCAGCCTGAAGCGTACTTAACCCAAAGCATGGGTGTAATTAGTTTCGGAAGTCTGTTCATAAACTGAAGCGTTCAAAAACTGAAGTGAACTTTCCCATTGAAAGTAATGGAAAGTGAATTAATCCGTTCCAGATGGGTCCGCGGCGTTCATAAACCGAAAATTCATAAACCGAGGTGTTCATAAACCGAGGTTCCACTGTAGTGTGTAGGTGTGCAGGGCTTGGTTTCATCTCCGGTTTGTTAGCAAAACTGAATTACTGTGTCGCAAAATGATGCGTATCTACATAGTGTGTCCCCCAACACGAAAAGTTTGGAAACCTCTGCTCGAACCTAATCAAGTTATGCCGAACACTTAGGGATCAGGTCATCTTAGGGTCCTAATGGGAGAAACTACATTCCTAGAAGCATCACTTATAAGCCCATGAACACTCATTGGTATAACGTTAGGTTAGGGTCCTCCAATAGATATCTGCACACCACGCTCTATTTGCATTCCGCATACCTTTGCGCTTGCTACTTGCCACAGGGGACTGGAATCCTAACAGCTGGGAGGGCTTGAATTCTCTCTTCGTCAGGCCTCCAGCAATTTTAAATCCCCTCCCACATGAGCCCTCCTCAGAAATTTGGCCTTTAAAAACACAAACACCCACCCACACTCACACACCAATTCCATATATAAAAACAATGCAATGATAGTTCTTTATAGAAAAGCAGTGCTTTTTTTTCTTACAAAAATGTTTAGGCGTACTTTCATTTTGATTCAAGAAAAATCACCATTTTATAGTTCAAATAGGGGGAAATGAATACAGTAAATGGACAAAAGTACAAAGATGCACAAAATGTTTAGGGGTATGTGTACCCCTGAGTACACATAAAGCGCTGTATAAAAGCAATTCCATATGTATTAATTCCAAATTCAGTACACATACAGGCTGTCTTCAAATGCAAATCCACTTATAACACATTACAGTAGTGTACTGTGTGATGGAATAATGGGTGATGTGCCAGGGGAATTAGTGCGGATGGGGTTGGGGACAGTTCACCTGTTTCTGCTTTCCATGCTTTAAGCATGGTCTGTGTGAATCTGTTTAGTGTTGTGGGAATATTCCTTAGTTTGTTTGGGAAGAATGGGTATGCTATGGTGCAGGTATTTTCAATTGTGTCCCTCTCCAGGTGTACCCATTGTTTTGCCTCATCTTCTAGTATATACGGGATTATGCGGCGTACTTGGTTTGCGATGTGATATGCTTCTACGGTATGTTGCGGATTCCCCATCCTCCCTCTGAGGAGGGGAGGTGCATGTATTTGGGGCTTATTCTTGGTTTTTTGTGGAACAGAAACATCGCCACCCGACCCCACCCCCTCACCACGCCCCCCTCCACCTCTTCCCTCTGTTTCTTCCTAATGTAACACTAATGTCTCAACAAATGAAACTGATATGTAGAAAATGTAACTTGAAATAAGAGGCATTGCACATACTTTTGTAAACCAAGAAATTTTAAATACAAAATATGTTAAAATAAAATTAAAGAACACATTACAGTAATCTAGCCTTGTGTGATAATGTGGTACACAGATTGTTGACGTAAGACTCCCTTATCCATTAAAAAAAAACACCCCGTACCTTTTGTTCATGATATTTATTCATTTTATATGAAATAAAAGACCTGATCTTATCTGGGATCACTTCCCAGAAATAATAAAAAAACGAGAATACTTGGGATGAGTTAAAATGTATTGTTGATTTTTATTTTTATTTAAAGTGGACTTGAAACTGCAGATATGGCACTTGAACATTATGAGAAATCTAAATTCAAAGGGCATATTGTCATGGTGCACCTCAAGAACAAACTGACATTTAAAGATGCTTCAGAAATGCTAGGGATTGGAGTTCTTATCTTTCTAGGATGCATGTCACATTTTTTTCTATTCAAAGCTTTTATAAAGGTCTGAATCACATTCTGGTTTCTCAATTCTAAGCCGTGGCATTTTAGGGCCAAGTGAAATTAGCCATGCTTAGCCTCATGTTTGCCCAGTTCATATACAACAGGCGTGGGAGACATACAAGGCTGTGGCTCTATGGTGAAGCCTCTGCTTTGTACGCAGGAGGTCCTAGGTTCAATCCCTGGCATCTCCAGGAAGGGATGGGAATTTCCATGGCCTGAAGCCTTGGAGAATCACTGCCATTAAGTATAGCGACAATGCTGAGTTAGATGGGCCAGTAGTCTGACTCAATAGAGGGCCGTTTCCTATGTTCCTATAGCCCTCCAGTTGTTGCTGCACGACAGCTCTCATCACCCATACTGGGAGGTGGGAGATGAACTCACCCCAACTTACTTCCCCATGGAAGTTGACTGCACCTAGGCAGCCCATCTCGGCTTCTGGTATCAAATATGAGTTGGGAAGAAAAGTGGGCAGCCTGACCACAAAGAGGTTAAGATGGAGGGCAGAAGGTCCCTTGCCCCTCCCAAGTGTGCTCCTATTAATGTTAAAATTAGCCTTACACACACTTCATCAGGGCATCTTCATTTGTGAAGAACGTAGTCCTGTTGCACATCAGCCAGGCACCATCTCTATTATGTTTTTTGGGGGCAGCTGTTGAAGACAGTCCTGTTTCAACAAACAACTTAAGTGGAGATATATACCGGTATATATCTTAGTATTTCTCCGTATTTAGGAAATAGTTTTTACATATGCTTTTCTTCCTGAGGGCGTTGTGGTGGTTCTCTCACTGCGAGAAGTGAAGTTACAGGGAACCAGGCAGAGGGTCTTCTCGGTAGTGGCACCCACCCTGTGGAACATCCTCCTGTCAGATGTCAAGGAAATAAAGAACTACCGTAGACTCACTTTGGGAAGATTATTGGAATGCAATTCAGATATGAGAAACAAAATCAAATAAATCCTCTGGGGGCTGTGTGCCAGCAGTGGCCGTGGCCTAAATGAAAAGTAGGCGTGGCCAAAATAGGGTACCGCCCATTCTCCCGCTCTCTGCATTCATTCCCTCATACAGCACACACAAATAGGCACACGCAGATAGGCAGGTGCCCAGAAGTACTCATGGCACACACGATACATGTAAAGCACTCTGCTACCACTTTAACGACCGTGGCTTTCCCCAAAGGATCCTGGGAATTGTGGTTTGTTTCCCCCAAAGAGTGCACATTGTTCTCCCTCTCCTCACAACAACCCTGTGAGCTAGGTTCAGCTGACAGACTGTGGCTGCCCCAAGGCCACCCAGTGATCTTAATGGCTGAGTTGAGCATTGAACCCTGGTCTCCCTTACACACTGGTCCTCATGATGTTTGCGAACTTTATGCTGTATTTTCAAATGCTATACAGTGGTACCTCGACTTACAAATAACTCGACTTGCGAATGTTTTGAGTTACGAACAGAGTTCCGTCCGCCATTTTGGATGCGGTTTAGATAGGATTTTTTCGACTTACGAATTTTTAGATAGGATTTTTTTGACTTACGAATGTTTTAAATCCCCCCCATTGGCTTCAACTTACGAATTTTTCGACTTGCGAAGGTCCATTCGGAATGGATTAAATTCGTAAGTCGAGGTACCACTGTACTGGTGTATCATACTGGTATACTTGCCAGGTAGGGAAGCTCCAACTGATACAAGTGCCGGACCCAGGTTTGACCCATGGGATGTGGGTCAAACTTCTCTTTTTAACACAAACCAACCTGTCGGTATGACACAACAGCTTAAAGAAAGTTGGTTATTACTATATTGTTATCCATTCCCCAGCACTGGCATACACAGAATGAGATTATCTTTGTAGATAAAGTTTGTGGAGCTCTAATCTAATTCTGGATACTTACTGTTTGTGGATTGTAATCAAGAAACAGGAGAGGGGCCTCTTGTAGTGCAGACAAAAAATAAAATAAAATAAAGCCCATTTGAAGACCATTGTCTGATATCACCTGCACACCGACACATGGCACCTGATGCAAAGGACAAGGGGGGGGGGGAGAAACATGGAGGCAGCACAAAGACTTGACACACCGCCTGTTGAGCACACACATGCACACAAACTACAGCAACTGCAGGTTTATTGTTTTCAGTAATCTGTGGTAAAATTCATCCAACCTCATTTATATTGTGTGGGGAATAGTATTACAGGGCAGTTGAGCACTTTATTTGAAAAGCCAGCATTAAAGATTAACAGTATCTTGTTTTCTAATGCCACAGTTCTAAATCTGAGGACAAGGTGTCACCTGCAAATTTGATCAGCGTCCCCCGCAATACCTTTATCCAAGTCGTTTGTCACTTGTCACTTTCCAGAATGATTAGGAGCCATTAGTGAGCACTCTTTGGGTTCAGTCAACCAGCTACAAATCCACCTAACGGTTACCTCATCCAGCCCACATTTTACCAGCTTCTCCACAATCATTTTGTGAAAAGCCTTATTGAAATCAAGGTACACTACATCCACAGGATTCCCCTGATCCACCAAGCTTGTAACTCTATATATAAAAAAAGAAATTAGATTTGTCTGGCAGGGCTGCTGTTATGACACTATCCCCTGTCTTTGCTCATAACAATCCTGAGTGGCAGAGGGGAAAAAGGCCAGCCCAAGGTCATGCAGGATTTGAACACAGGCCTAGTTCCAGCGCAAATCTTCTCTGTTCACTATACTGTGCCATAAACCAAGGCTATCACCTTCCTTGTGAGCTTATCCGAGGCACTTTGCTGGCTGCTGCTAGCAACAAAATACATGGCTGGAGAAATCACGCCTGACCTAGTAAGGCAATTTTTATGTTCCCAAGTTGACCTTCCTCTTCAGTTTCAACCACATTACCATATCTGTTTCTTTCATTAGCAAAACCCTTCTCTCTCTCTCTCTCTCTCTCTCTCTCTCTCTCTCTCTCTCTCTCTCTCTCTCTCTCTCTCTGGCATTTATTTTACATAAGATTTCTTTTTCCTCTCAGGTTACTATGGCTGGAATCCAAAAAGTTATTCTGGGTACACATGGACATCCATGGCCAGGGGGGGGCAGTCATTTCCCCCACCCCTGTAGAAACCACAACCCCCAGATTCCCCACTTTAATTTTAAAAAGAAATGGTAAGTTTGTAGCACTGGCTGAACCTGAGATAGGAGGAAAAAAATGTGCAGGCAATATTCTTAAAAAACCATTGGTTCTCCATTTTCAGTGTTTTATTATTTTGAACCTCCCCTGGAAAAGTTTCTGTAGATTCCCATGTGGACACACCTAGTGCTTTTTTTTAATCCCTTCTCTGCATTTAAACATTGGGCTCCAATGTCATATTACTACCGCTGTCCATTGAGAAATGCAAGAGCAGTTTGCAAGTTTACAATGCAACAATGGAAACAATAAAACAAAACTTGGTTAAAACCAGACATTAATAAAAACACAGATAGCAAAATAGCCATAAAGCATCCGTCCCGCTGCAATAATTTGGTTTTTAGCTGTCTGCAGAAAGCCAGCCAGGAGGAAGCAGTGCAAACCTCCCTTGCAAATTGGAAGGAGATTCCATAGTATTGGGGCTGCAACAGAGAAGGCCCTGCTCCTTGTGGAGACCCACCTAGCGTCTCTATAGGAAGGAATCTGGGACCGCTTCAACAGATTTTAAGTACCAGGGAGGCTGATACAGATCTCACAGTGTGGGCTGAGTTTAGCAAATCTAGTAAAATCACTATCGTCTATGAGGGGAAGCCATCTGAGAAGGCCAATGCATGCACACACTGTGCAAACATACACAATTATAAACACTGTGCAAATATACATAAAGTACATATTAAGGTATTGCAAGGATGGGTACAGAAGATTCATCCCCTTTTGATTCTCACCTAGCGGCAAGCAAACAATTATTTAAGGAATCTTGTCGAGTTCAATGGCATTAAACTAACCAGAGGTGAAGCCACACAGATTTCAGAGGCCGAGACAAATAGACAAGGAATAAATTGTCCAGCGGTCTACTCCTGGAGTCTTGGCTGCATTCTGTGAGGAAAAGTATTGTTAATTTCTTTTCTGTAGACCTTGATTGGATCTGAAATGTAATTTACTCCCTGTTATTAGGATTAATTGACTCACTCTTTCCCTTCAAGTCTATAAAAACTAAGCAGAGACCTGGAGATTGAAGCCTTACTTTAGTATTAGGTATCTGCGCCAAGGCATTCTGGTTCAATTACTTACTCTGCCCTTGACACATTATTACGTTGTCTTCTTTCTTTCTTTCTTTCTTTCTTTCTTTCTTTCTTTCTTTCTTTCTTTCTTTCTTTCCTTTTGCTAGAAACTCCCGACTTCAGCCATGTAGGCAAGTATTAGATGCGTTTAACAGATACATTAATTAAAATTTCCAACACTCCCTTCCAACCCTTCAGAGCTTGTGAAGAGATACTGTATTATCATCTTTCCATAAGTCCCTTGTTGACTTATGCCTGAAACTTGCTTCTGAATCTCTGCACCTGAAGTTCTCAAACTGTGGTCCATGTAGATCTCTGGAGTTCTGAGTTATCCATTAAAGTTCTCTGTGAAATGTTGTGGGACCGTTGAAAAGATGGTCACATCTATATACCACATGCATTCATAGAACTTTTATGCACCTCTTTTAACAGTTAGTAGCTTTCCCCTCAAAGTCATGGGACCTGGGTTCTGGGAATTGTAACACACTGAGGAGGTCTCTCAATAAACTACATTTCCCAGTATTATTTGGGGGATGTCATGACTGCTAAAGTGGTGTAAGAGTGCTTTAAATGTATGGCATCAGTGTGATATATAACTGGCCCTGCACTTATTTTTATTTTAAAGAGAGCTCCAAGGTCATTTTGACATGGCACAATTTTACTGAACAAGACAACAAGGGTCTGTGATATAATGTGCTGGTTTGGCCATGATGCTAGCACTGAAGGGGAAAATATTAATATTTTTGGTGGGAGAGTGTGGAAGGAAAGTTATGGGCTGGCGAGGTGAGAGTTTATGATAATGATGGGCATAAAGCAACTTTTTGTATGAGTCACAGCTGGAGTGTTACTGTTATTATTTCCTTATTTACGGGCCTCAGTTTAGGGCAATGCCCTCAACAAGGAGGCTTACATAACCATGAAATACAGCTATTTCTTTAATTTCACACATCACCCTGACCTTGCTCACACAGCAGTGTGGGGAACCTTCGGCCCTCCAGATGTTGCTGAACTACAATTCCCATCAGCCCCAGCAAGCATGGCCAATGGCCAGGGATGATGGAACTTGTAATTCAGCAACATCTGGAGGGCCAAAGGTTCCCCACACTTGTCATGCAGGGCCTTATCCAACCAGATTCTACCCATAAAAAATAACGAACCTAAAGTATTCATGTCCATTGATTTCAATGGGTCTACTCCGAGTCTCGCGAACGTTGAACAGAACCCACAGGGAGTAGGGCACCTAACAACAGCTATTCGAAACAACACTGAAACCATAATTTAAAATGCAATAATCAAAGCATAAAACATTCAGCGATGCAATTGCATCAATAGGGCTTCTGTGGCCCAAAGGCCTGCACTTAAAATCATGAAAAGGCAACAGAATGAAACAGAACAGTTTAACAAGAAAACCCACATAGGCCAGTTACCGTAATTAAAAGAAAATGAATAAGATAATAAGCTGAAAACCAAATAACAAAGGCGGCATAAACCTAACTAATTTAAAATTATGGAAATTTAATTTAATTTAAAATGGACAAAACGGCCTAGGAAAATACAAAAGGTTTTATCCTAGTGCCCCAAAGGTAACCAACTCAGTGCTGCTAGCAGAACGTACCTCAGGTGAGAGGTAGAGGCCTACACCAAGCATAGGCAAACTCGGCCTTCCAGATGTTTTGGGACTACAACCACTGGTCCTGTTAGCTAGGGATGATGGGAATTGTAGTCCCAAAACACCTGGAGGGCTAAACATGCCCTTGGCTTCTTTTCACAGGGTTATGTCCAATGTGAGTCCTACTCAGATAAGGTTAATTGCAGTTAGTGGACATGACAAACTAGGGCCCATTCATTTTCATGGGTCTACTCTTTGAGGAGAACTTAGCTGGACACCAACCCTGAATGTACAGCTGCAGAGCGCAGTGGGAGGCACTGCATTATATTTTTTAAAAATTAACAACTGCTTATTCACTACATTACCTTGCTTAACTGAAGCAATAACCAAGTTGTTTCTTTTATTTATGGTCTCTTGACTTCAGAGAAGATAAATTCCAAGAAGCTATAATAATGCAATAGCCTGGGCTATTGTTCCCTACGGGCAGATGATAGAAGAAAACTCTCTGAGTGCAGTTGAGTCCCAGCACTGAAGTTAACAATGGCACTTCAGAGATGGCATCGAGAGAGTGAGAGATTTTTCAGTGCCTCTCGTAAATGATGGCAGGAGGCTTGGTACTACGTGGCCTTGTCTACACACGGACCCAAACCAATAAGCAGATTTTCAGCTCTTAAGCTCAAGACTGGTTTGTTGGAAGGTAAAAGTTTGGCAATACAGGTAGCACACACCTTAGAGCTACCAGGGCAGCATGGTTTGTTTATCACAATAATTTAGACCCCATGCATAATTATGTCAATACAGAGAATGTGACGGTGCCACCAAGTGCTCACAAAGTGGAATATGCAAGACACCGGGACTGTACCCCAACGGTCTTTAACTTTGATATGTTTTTAAAAGACAAATGAAGGCAGCCCTGTTTAGGGAAGTTTTTAATGTTTGATGCTGTATTGTTTTTAATATTTGGTTGGAAGCCGCCCAGAGTGGCTGGGGAAACCCAGCCAGATGGACGGGGTATGAATAATAAATTATTATTATTATTTACTTGCATTTATATCTTACCTTTCCTCCAGGTCCTAGAATCATAGAATTTTAGAGTTGTCTGTCTCTCCTGAGAAATCTCTATGTGGGACAAGAAGCTACAGTTAGAACTGGACATGGAATAACTGATTGGTTCAAAATTGGGAAAGGAGTATGTCTCCCTGCTTATGTAACTTATATGCAGAATTAATCATGCGAAAGGCTGGACTGGATGAATCCCAAGCCGGAATTAAGATTGCTGGAAGAAATATCAACAACCTCAGATATGCTGATGACACAACTGTGATGGCAGAAAGTGAGGAGGAATTAAAGAACCTTTTAATGAGAGTGAAAGAGGAGAGCACAAAATATGGTCTGAAGCTCAACATAAAAAAACTAAGACCATGGCCACTGGTCCCATCCCCTCCTGGCAAATAGAAGGGGAAGAAATGGAGGCAGTGAGATATTTTACTTTCTTGGGTTCCTTGATCACTGCAGATGGTGACAGCAGTCACGAAATTAAAAGACGCCTGCTTCTTGGGAGAAAAGCAATGACAAACCTAGACAGCATCTTAAAAAGCAGAGACATCACCTTGCCGACAAAGGTCCATATAGTTAAAGCTATGGTTTTCCCAGTAGTGATTTATGGAAGTGAGAGCTGGACTATAAAGAAGGCTGATCGCCGAAGAATGGATGCTTTTGAATTATGGTGCTGGAGGAGACTCTTGGAGGAGGAGTCCCATGGACTGCAAGATCATCAAACCTATCCATTCTGAAGGAAATCAGTCCTGAGTGCTCACTGGAAGGACAGATCCTGAAGCTGAGGCTCCAATACTTTGGCCACCTCGTGAGAAGAGAAGACTCCTTGGAAAAGACCCTGATGTTGGGAAAGATTGAGGGCACTAGGAGAAGGGGACGACAGAGGACAAGATGGTTGGACAGTGTTCTCGAAGCTACGAACATGAGTTTGACCAAGCTGCGGGAGGCAGTGGAAGACAGGAGTGCCTGGCATGCTCTGGTCCATGGGGGTCACGAAGAGTTGGACACGACTAAACGACTAAACAACAACAAGAGTTGGAAGAGACCACAAGGACCATCTATTCTAGTCCAACCCCCTGCAATGCAGGAATCCTTTGTGCGGTGTGGGGCTCGAACCCATGACTTTGAGATTAAGTGCCTCATGCTCTACCAACGGAGCTACCCCAGAATTTCCCTGCCCCCATTTTACCCTCACAACAGCCCTGTGAGGTAGGTTAGGCCGAGAGCAAGTCACTAGGAGCAAGCTCACCCCTTGAGCTTCATGGCTGAGTGGGGATTTGAACCCTAGTCTCCCAGGTCATAGACTCTTATGCAGCCTTTCTCAACCTTGGGTCCCCAGATGTTGTTGGACTACAATTACCATCATCACTAACCACTGGTCCTGCTAATTAGGGGTGATGGAAGTTGTAGTCCAGCAACATCTGGTGACCCAAAGGGTGAGGAAGGCTGCTCTGACCACTACACTACATCCAGAGAGGGTCCACATGGCAGCGTGGACCTGGCTGGCAGGAGCACCCTGAGGCGAGTGACTCATTGCGGGTGCCGCTTGTGCCCAAGGGCCCTCCAAAACCCGGAACCAACAAAATATACTCCATTCTTTCTTCAGTTCATCTAGCTCTGTTGTGACAGTCTACCACTGGGAATTCTTAACATCACTTAAAACAAGGCAAGCAGGCACTGAGAGGCTGAAAAATAGATACTTTAACTACTACAAAATGGAAGATCTCAAGAAATGACTATGAGAAGTTTTCAAAAAGTCATTTAGGACTCAACTGTATCTTAAGGAGAAGAAAAGCCTTAGCAGTTCATTAGGAAACAATATGCCGTACAAGGAACACATCAGAAAATGAAATGAAAGCAAAACCAGGGAAGGAAAGCTCTAAGACCTTCTTGCAATGATGGCTCCTTAGAGGCAGCAAAGGCCCTTTATAAAGATAAGGAGAAATGCCCACTTTGGGGGTTGTTGGCATTTTGAACAAACACAAAGTGGTCCAAAAAGCTAGCTGGACTATCAAGGATTGTGGGTGGGAGCAGCTCCTTTTCATACTGTCTATTTCTTTTTTTTAAAAAAGGTTTTTAAAGGCCAAATTTTAAGGGTGGTCTTGGGGCCGGGATAGAAATATTTGAGGGCCCTGGCAAAGAGGGCATTCAAGTCTTTGTATGTGAAAGTCCCATAGGCTGTCACAGTTAACAGGGTTTAATTTGCATCGAGACCTAGCAGCATGGCAGCATTGCCATCAACCGTTACCCAGATTTTGTAAAATAAAATAAAAATATAAAATAAAGTATCTAGCTGGGAAAGATTCAATTGTTCTGCACCAGAACTTCTGGTCACCTATATGCTGAAAACAGCTCAGGTTTTGATCACAAGAATGTGGGGAACAGACGGGACACCAACAGTCGACCATTAAACGAGAAAAATATGTGTTATAATGAACAAGATTGTAAAATAACAGTTGTGGGAAGGAAGGACACAACTGACAGACTTCCAAGTGGGGGGGAATGGATGCCTATCTTGCTGCACTAGAACCAAATGAAGCTGTGGATGTCTTAAGTATGATTTAATTAATTGCTAACGTTTGTATGTTTACAATAATGGATTGTGGGTGTGTGGAATGAGAACACTTAAATTTAAAAAAATAGTAGAAAAAAAACCCTGCTTCTTACATGGACTACTCTTTAGACATTACCCCTCCAAAATTAAGGACCTGGGAGAATATTTAAAGAGTGGGAGGGGTTTGGAAACAAGAAGTGATTTTTCAAATAAGCTCTTAATTTAAATTGGGTCTGGAAGACAGTTTTTAATGTAAGTATCATTATATTGGGAAAGTGCCATGTATAGCTTACTTTGATCTCCTGCGGGGTTTTGAGGCTGTAATTTAGCCATAATTAATTTGCCCCCTGTGTTTAACCTTACAAAATATTCAGAGCTTATTATTATTGGGAGCTTCCACATTCTCTTAAAAGTTCTGAGAGAACGTCTTAAAATTGCAGCAAACTGGCGCTCAGTGGGTTTCCCAACGCGTCTCTGTTTAGAAATAAGCTGGTGCCACCAAATTTAAAGTCCTAATGATACCCGCCACTCCTTTTAATAGCAAGCACAGGTAACAGCAATGGTGCCAGAACAGTGCTAATAATGGTGGGGGTGGCAGAGAGAGAAAGATTTTCAGCCTGTTCGGGGAAAATGTATAGTATTCAGAAGCACCAAATAAACTAATAAAAATAAGGGGACATCTTCACCCCCAAACAGACGAATTAAGCCTGAGCATGCTCCGTAGCTGCCAGGACTTGCATGCAAGCTGGGTGGGGGGGAGAAAAAAAATCTGAAAACTGAGTGAGTGGGATGCCCTGAGCTTCCTGCTTATAGATGATGCTATGGCTTGTCAGTAGGAACCCTGAATAGGAGCACACCTGTGAGGAGGTGAGGGTGCTGGAAATATTTTGCGGAAGGGCCCACAAAATGTGCTCTCTTTACTATCTAGTCCAAAGAAGGGTCGTCAGTTCAGGGAGCAGTTTTTCTGTTGCAACTCAACAAGCCTGGTCCGAGAAGCTACTGTAAAGGAGACTACCTGGAAACCCTAGTTCTAGTTACAAGTAGGTAGCTGTGTTGGTCTGCCGTAGTCAAAACAAAATAAAAAATTCCTTCTAGTAGCACCTTAGAGACCAACTAAGTTTGTCATTGGTATGAGCTTTTGTGTGCACACGAAAGCTCATACCAATGACAAACTTAGTTGGTCTCTAAGGTGCTACTAGGATTTTTTAAAAATTTTTTGGAAACCCTAGGCAAACCATTCCAGACTCTTTGCATGGGGGGTGGGGGCTTTCGGCTTCTCTCCTCAACTCCCAAGTTCTTTCTCATTACTAAACCAAACTCCTTGGAAGCCTATCTACCGTAGATGCTAGAATGGAAGCCTAAGGATGAGGAGGATTTAGAGTATAAACACCTGTTATTACCAGGGAATTATGTGGACCAGTTGTGGGATTTAACTGCTTCAAGGTATGAGATTTCTGTGTTTCCACTACTTACCTGAGCCTAAGATTCTCAGGAACGGTGTATATCGGATAAAGTCCAGAATATGAGGCATTAGCTTTGACCCACATATCAATTGCGAGAGTGAGTGACAGGCCTTCTCTCTACATAGGAGCAAAGGAAACTACCTTATTCAGAGTCAGACTATTGGCCCATCTAGGTTAACATTGTCTACACTGACTGGCAGTGCGTCTCCTGGGTTTCAGACCACTGTCTCTGCAGCCTTACCTGGAGCTGCTGGAAATTGGACCTGGGACTTTCTGAATGCAGTCTCTTGAGCTTGGGCCTTTTCCCCAAATATCCCTTCCTCCAAAATGTCAACAGAGAGGCCAAGCGTGCGCTTTTCAAGCACCATCTTTTTTTATTGGAACTTATGGAGCAGCATATACAGATTGCACCTATTGCAGAATTGCTGCACTTTATTTTTTAGTGTTTTGCTAAGTATAGGTCAATTTTTAAACGGCTCTCTTGGGGGGGAGGAAATATATTATACCCCCCACACGCGTTATAGTATTAATTGCTCTGATACACCATACATCGACAAGTGAATTGACGGGAGGGTGTGCACACAGCGACTTGTGAGCTACGTGGAGGGTAGTTTTCCTTTTAGACAGTGAAATAAGGACACACATGGGCAGCTAATTCTGCTGTGGCTCGTGGTGTTATGATTGCTTGGCAACAAGGGGAAATGGTATGAGAAAGTAAGAGGAGCTCAAGTGATTAAGAAGAGCGACGAGGGAGACGATCACATCCCCAGTTGTTTCACCGTGGTGCTAAATTTTAAGGCGCTGGATCCCTGGGGGAAGGGGTAGAAATTCTTGAGTAGCTCAGGAAAGGGTGACGTTTTGCCTCTTCCCAGTCTCCCCCATGCAAGTCAGCGACTTCCACTGAATTTTATGGGGCAACTATACCTGTACTGGGGTGGCGGAGACCCAAAATCTATGCACCCTACCCTTGATCGTAGGGCAGGGAAGGGAACCTCTGTCCTAAGGTCTAAATTTGGCCTGTTAGGCCTCCTCGTTTGCCCTCCCACCTGGTTCCCCCCCCAAAGAAAAACCCACACCTACCTGGTCCATACCCAATGTGGCAGGTGTGGGGAAGGGGGAGATGCAGCAGCTGCTAAGTCTTGCAGAAAGCAGGGTTGGACTCCTCACACTCTAGCTGATGAGTGGGGAGTTTAGTTCTGCTTTGGGATTTCAATGCACCCCCCTCCTGATAACTGAAACCCCTGCAATGTGCCAACATACGCAGAGTAGACACACTAGTATCTTCTGCAACATATATGGCCGTCCCCTATGCCCCACAATGACAGGTATTTCATTAGTAAAAGGATATTTGAACAGACACAAAGTCCCTTTCCTTTCACACTGAAGGGCACTTTGCATATTCTTTCTGCTTCCATGGATATCACAGCACCTCATGAGACTAGGTGGGTGCAGAGATGATCCCTGGAAGGGTGACATCATTCTCAGTAACTCTTTGTATCATATAGCAAGTGCCTACCGTGTTTCTCCGAAAATCAGCCATACCCCCAAAATCAGCCATACCCCGAAAATCAGCCATAGTGATAGGCAGTTTAACTTTGTAGGTTAAACTGTACCATACTTAATAAAATAAAATTAAGACATTCCCTGAAAATAAGCCACCGTGTGTTTTTTTGAGGAAAAATAAATATAAGACGGTGTCTTATTTTCGGAGAAACACGGTATATGTGTGCATATAGGACAATACTGTATGTTTTCCCTAGTTAAGGAAACTATAGTTGCTCATTCAATCAAATTGTTTATTCCTATTGTTTTGCTCTGCCCCCAGAGTTCTCTTTACAATACATCTGTGTAGGAGCAGAGATTTTAATGTGGTTGTAAGCTGCGGGTAAGACATCTGCACTCTCTTCAGCCGTCAAAATAAATCAAATTTTAGCACAATTCTTTGTAAATATTTAAAGAGTGTGGATATGTTTAAATGTTATTATGTGGATTTTTTTAAAAAAATTAAAAGCTCCCAGGTTTCAATGCTAACTTTAAACAAGTTGCCCCAAATGCAGCAATCAATACTCCTTTTTATAGTGTATTGGAACACTGGGGGTTGGAGAGGCAAAATTAATAAGAGTCTTAAGAACTTAATTATATTGCAATTAGCAAGTTAATTAAGAGGAAGGTTTTAAAGGGTAATGAAGAAGAGACAATAGTTTATGAGAAAGCTAATCCATACCATTGTTTCCGCTGCATTTTTGCCTCGTCATAGCTATATTTCCAAAGTAGCAGCACAAAAAAGATCACCTCTAAAGCTTTATGGAATCTCTCGCCTCCCCCCCCCCAAAGCTTCATGGAAACGGTTGAATAATTAGAATATAATAGAGCATTAATTATCTGAAGCCACAGCTCTCAGAAATCTTGTCAGGACTGGCAAGCTCCTTGGGGAAATGGGATAGATTGGGATCACTGAGCCAGAGGCTCAGTGGTCGAGCTCCTGCTTTGCATGCGCAATGGCCTACAATGAACCCCCCACATCTCCAGCTGAAAGAATCAAGCCACAAGTGATTGGACAGGCAAATTCCAGCAGTACAGACAATTTGTTTAGAATGAGGAAGGTGAGCCTGTGTCACTGTTTGTTAGACTCCAACTCCCATCATGGCTGAAAAATATCTGGAGAGCCACAAGTTCCCCACCTCTAGCTTAGAATGGCGGACCAATGGTTGACCCAGCGTAGTTACAAAACCTAGCACAGCAAGCTCATAGCTGTCAAGTTTTCCCTCTTCTCGCGAGGAAGCCTATTCAGCATAAGGGAATATGCTTTTTTTTTTTTAAAAAAGGGAGAACTTGACAGCTATGAGCAAGCTACAGACAAATGAGTCTGTCTGCAACCACCGTCCCCACTTCTCAGCCAGCTGTGATTCAGCCCAGATATCTTAGATGAGCCACCTATGGTGTCCAATTTGGGAAACTGTTTACAAGAAACATAAACAAACTTGAGGTGTCACATCAGGTGTAGGGCAGGTCAAAACACAGCTGGACCAGCAGCATAGCCATGTTACTTGTGAGTACAGTATACCCACGTCCTATCTGGTCCTCTCAGGGTTGTGAGATTGCAAGGCAGGCAGGATTAGAGATTGGGGCAGATCCAAGGTTGGTGGGAGACACGAAAACTTTAATTACGACCTACAGTATCCTAGATAAAGGCATGGCTGGGCAACTCCTGTAAGGAGGGGGGATTTTATTATTTCTATGGCACCCACAGGACTGGGTTGCCCCAGTCACTCTGGGCGGCTCCCAACAGAATATTAAAAACACAATAAAACAGCAAGCATTAAAAACTTACAGCAGAGTAGAGGATACATGACAGCGTTTTCTTTCCAGTGACAGGTAGGTGGCCGTGTTGGTCTGAGTCGAAGCAAAATAAAAAAAATTCCTTCAGTAGCACCTTAAAGACCAACTAAGTTTTTATTTTGGTATGAGCTTTCCTGTGAGGATTCTTATCTCATTATGCATGATCAAGCTTTCTTTAGCACCTCAGCCCTTGCTCCCCCCCCCCGCAGGACCAATTGCAGTCATCAGCAGTCGTTAACAGCCATCTACAGGTTTACCACTCCCATCAGCCCATCACCCATTCCCACCCAACCCCCCCACCCTCTGTATATACATAAGAGACTGACTTCTGTTTCAAGTGTATCTGAAGAAGTGTGCATGCACACGAAAGCTCATACCAAAATAAAAACTTAGTTGGTCTTTAGGGTGCTACTGAAGGAATGTTTTTATTTTTCTTTCCAGTGGTTATTTTTAAACCGACAACCTAAGTAGATGCTCTGATGCTATAGCACACAGAAGTGTGTTCTACATTTTAGTACCAAACCTGACATGGACATGAACACAAGCACTGGCGGTGTATATCCTGCAATAATTAATTACGGCCTTATTTACAAATAAGGGGCCTTTTTATTATTGAGGATTTTCTTGGTTTACAAAGGTAATGCAGTGTCTCATAAAGGGGCCTTCTGAGATAAGGCGCTGCTATGATTTGCACACAGCATTCAGGAGGCAGTGCAGCCAAAGGACTGGAAGAAGATGGACAGCAGTAGGCACCACTCGCCAACCTCCGCTCACTTGCATGATGGCTGCTTACTGGGGGGCCAAGGGGGAGATTGTTGTGGCACATTTGCACCAAAAGGAACAACAGGATGGGCTTCTTTGGTGCAGCTGCACTGCACCAACCTCTCTATAGCCCTGCCCCCTGCTGTACTGCCCTGTAAACAGCAGTGGCAGCAGCTCACCATTCCACCCACAACAGATTGGGTCTATGGTGTGAAGGCATACGAGACCACCACATTGGTCAGGAGACCCATGCATGCACCCCTTGGGTGGCAACAGCAGGCATTTCTCCAAGCAATGTTTTCAAATCACTCTTTAAGGTTAAGGGGAACCAGAGCAGGAAGTCTTAGACAAAAAGTCAGGTGTCGCTGTTTTTCTAAATGCCAATGGAAGGTGCCAGATTGAGACTCCTGGATCTAAAATTCTGTTTATCTCTGAGAAGTGGCAAAGCTAATAAGATGCTTTTACACTTCCTTGTTGATGCCCAAATCGCTGACCTTGAGATCCTACCAAGCACGCTTGGTTGTCTTGGTGACCGTCTGTTCGCCGATGAAGAGAAAGGGAGGGTGAAGACAGAGACATTACATTTTTGCAGCAGTTTCTTCAACTGTGCTGTGATCTCAGCTTTGCAACTTGGTCCTCAGACAGACACACATCCATCAGCCTTGTCATCCTGTCACGCTTCAAGCGGGGTGCTCACCAGTAAATAATGTCCAGGTGCATCTTTTAAAGTGCAAGATTTGTGTGTGTGTGTGAAATAAATGCACACACACTTATCAAACGCTTGCAAAACTGATGGGAGGAGGAGAGGGAAGAGGTGAGCAGATGACATCATGGTCACCAGCTCACAAAACTGGTTATTTAGAGTTCCTCCTAGTGTGGAAAGGTGCATTTGTACTGAACATGGAGATGCTGTTTTAAACTAGGGCTCACTAATGTGATACACATTGTGCCCACCAGTACCTCCTACGGCCCCCATAAAAAATACCCCAACAAAATTCTACACCACACAATATTTGTTTGCTCTCCTTGCTCAGGTCCTATTTGCAGCGGCAGTGATGGCTGCAAGTGCCCTTCTTCCCATTTATGGCAGGGGGAGAACGTATGTCAGGCATCCCCAAACTGCGGCCCTCCAGATGTTTTGGCCTACAACTCCCATGATCCCTAGCTAACAGGACCAGTGGTCAGGGAAGATGGGAATTGTAGCCAGGGCCATCGCGTCCATTAAGACGAACTAGGCAGTTGCCTAGGGCGCCAAGATGGAGGGGGCACTGGCCAGCCTGCCCCCCGCCCGCCGTGCCCAGAAGGGAGAGCGAGGGCTCTGGCAGTGCCTTCCCTCTCTGCCAGCATGGTGAGCAAGAGCGTGATAACGCACCGCCAGGGCTGCAGGCAGACAGGAGAGCGTCTGTCACAGTGCCTGGAAGTTCTGGGCTACAACAGGCGCTCACGGAGGCTGGGAGCGCCACGCCCTACCACCCGCACCACCCCACCTGGGGAAGGGACCTGGTAGGCAGGGCCGCCTTCACACCTCTCCGCCTCTGGGGCCGCCTACCTGCCGCGCTGGCTGCCCCTCGGGGCGACGGCGGGGGAGCGAGTGGGGGATGAGGAGCGCGGCGCTGGAGCGGTGCGGGACTGTGCGCACCCTTCCAGCGCTCTGGTTGTAGACCCTTGCGCCTGCCCGCCTGCCCCGGTCCCACTGCCTCGGGACTCCCCGTGTGGGACGGGAGGCGAGGCAGGCGGCTCCTGGCCTGCCTGAGAGCGGCAGCGGTGCCGAAAGGCCCATCCTCCCATGGGGGTCAGGTTGAGGAGGGTTGGGGAGGGGGTGTGCACCAATCAAGGTGGGGGGTGGCAGTGGCGGCGGAGCCATGGGGCTTGGTGGCTGGTTGCGCCCTACCGGCCATCTGGCGGTGTGCAGGGAGGGGGGAGGCCGCCAGCGGGGCTGCGCTTGCTGGGGCGCCCCTGGGTGGGCTGGCGCCCTGTGTTTGAAATATGATTGGCCGGGGTGGGCGCCAGGAGATGATCTCGTGTAGGGCGCAAAAAATCCTAGCACTGGCCTGTGTAGTCCAAAACATCTGGAGGGCCGAAGTTTGGGGATGCCCGACGTATGTGCTAATGGTGGCTCTGAGCACAGGGGACATTTAAAATGGCATGCAAAGGCATTAAGTTTATGCCTGCTCAGCTTAGTGATGTTTAAAGCAAACAGAGTGCTTGGCTGAGCAGCTGAATCGGCAGGCTATGCACCAACTCCTTCCTCTGCAATTACTCAAAAAGCAGCAAGATTCTGGATCTCATAGCATTTGCTTTGGGCAACTGACTGCACCACTATCCGCCTCCGTACTTGGGGCACTGCTTCTAGTGAGGTAAGCACATCTTGAATTGAGATCTCCCCCAAGAGGCTACCTACTCCGCTTTTGTAGCCAAGCCAGCACATGATGATGTGCTAACCGCTTATCAATAAATTAAAAAAAAAGTGCTTGTGTAACTTCTGATGACATCAGAATGACACAGCAAAAAATGTGTCATGCTAACAGCAAAAGCAATCAGAATGTAAACGACATCAGCCATTAGCTCATGTCGATATGTTCACCTTTTGGCTTCCTCCTGTTCCAAGGGCCACTTTTCCTTCTAGGGGGCCACATGCCAGTGGTGGGTGGGACCAGACCCAAAAGTGGGTGGAGCAAGATGTAAATATTACCATTGTGCAGTGGGGGCTAGTCTCTGCTCACTCACACTTCCTGTCCTCCAGCCAGGAAAACAAAAGGTATTATTATATTTAAAGGCCTATTTTAGGCAGGCAGAGATTCGGAGATGGTGAAAGGCATGGCTTGCAAACGGGTGTACGGGGAGAGCCCCAAGGGCCAGATAGAGAGGTCTGAAGGATTGCATTTGCCACGCCCCCCCAAGTCTGAAGTTCCCCACCCCTGCTATAGAAAGAAGCCCCAAGGTGTTTGGTGCAGGTACATGCAGTCTACCTCCGAGTAAATGAAGTCGTTCACCCACAGAAGTGCTAGGCGCTCCCCAGAAGAACACCCACAACTCGCTTTAAAATATCCATGAGTAGCTGTTGCACTTCCTGGCCTCAGCTGGGAGTCCCATTGGCAAGGGGGACTCGCTCCACGGAAGCCAAAAGGGGCTGAACATTGCAGCTGAAACACCACTGCCCAAGTGCTCGTTGCATCAATGGGACTCTAAGAACCGTTCCATGCACATCATACATTGGATTTGCAGTCTGTGATGAATGGGATGCTTACAGAGACCAGGACAACACACTGGGTGAAGCTTTGATAACAGCATTAATATTGAACCCACTTCCTCAATACAGACTAATTTCACACCCTGATGGTAGAGATCAGGCAGCAGCTGCCTTACTGGCTGCTGTTGAGCTTCAAACTCCCTTTCTAGTGGCAGATCCAATGAACTTTATAAGTAAATCCATGCATTTTAAATTTGCATGGCTCCATATACTTTAAAGATACTTGGGGCACTTCAAGCATAAAAGCTGTATTTTAAGAGGAAGCCAGGCCTGTGTTACATGGAGTTGGGCTACAACAAAAGGCACTTTATATCCAGCTATAGTGGGGACACTTGGGGCAGGAATAATAGAATTGTTGAGTTAGAAGGGAGCCTGAGGATCATCTAGTCCAACCCCCTGCAACGTAGGAATATACAGTTGTCTCATATAAGGGGATCAGATCGGCAACCTTGGCATTAAGAGCGTGATATACAATCAAATGCAGTGGAAATTGCTTATAGATATGCTAGTAACACGGACGCGGGTAGCGCTGTGGGTTAAACCACAGAGCCTAGGGCTTGCCGATCAGAAGGTCGGCAGTTTGAATCCCCGCGACTGGGTGAGCTCCTGTTGTTTGGTCCCAGCTCCTGCCAACCTAGCAGTTTGAAAGCACGTCAAAGTGCAAGTAGATAAATAGGTACTGTCCAAGCAGGAAGGTAAACGCTGTTTCCGTGTGCTGCTCTAGTTCGCCAGAAGCGGCTTTGTCATGCTGGCCACATGACCTGGAAGCTGTATGCCGGCTCCCTCGGCCAATAACGCGAGATGAGCGCCGCAACCCAAGTCGATCACGTATCACAGAAAAATCCATGCATACTGGAGAGCCATCAAATACAACTGAGGCATAAGCAAAATGCTACTGATCAATATTTGAGAGGTTTGTGGAAAATCACGAGTCACGTAGCGCATTTCAACCCAAAATTCATACACAATGTTTTATTTAAAGCAAAACAGAAACCCACCACCCAAAAACGTTGCTCTCACAAGCTGCCCAATATGAACCCGCAATGGACTTAGGCCGAAAAGCTTAGTCACAAAGCAGCAAACTCCTCGCACAAATGGGCAATATGTCCAGTTTTTTCTGGGTGTAGCGTTCATTGCTCTGCAAGTGCATTAACTTGCGGAAATGTCACGGCTGCAGCAAAAGAACTCCTGGTATGTGTCTTTGAAGCAGCAAGACGACGACTACGCACGAGCGGGTGCAAAGACAAAGGAAGTGGAAAAATACTGTTGTAAGAAGTTTAATTTAAAAAAAGAGAAATTCAACAGTGCCTAAATCTTTATTTTTTTCATAACCTACAGTTTTAGACAGTTGTACATTTTATGACACAAAAGGAAACTTAAATTACCAATAGTTTTACATGTAAGCTTGATTCCAGTCTTAAATGGAAGAAGAACAAAAACAAACACCCTCAGGAAAAAAAAAGGCCTCCATGTTACACCTCGTTTTGTGACTTGGCAGCTGCTGCCCTCGCCAGGTGTGTCTTCGATTGTCTGCTGCTCCCAGTGTAACAGGCTACACAATACATAAGGGCTGCAGCAAGCTGAAAGAGATACAGAGGCTGGCGCAGACCCCTAGTCAGTGGTTGTTCATGATACACTGCATCACATTCACAAGTAAGGGCATCCCGTTGCCCACTGGTTATGTGTGTTTAGCTAAGAGGCAGCGAAAATAAAAAAATAAAAAGCAAAAAAATAAAATAAATGAGCCTGACAAGTTTTTTGTGTGTGACAGTATGTAAAATTGAGTTGGGGCAGCTGGGTGGAAAATTATTGGACTCTTTTTTCCCCCCTCCAGAAGCAAAATTTTCTAGCTTTAAATACATTTCTTGAACAAACAGCCTCGGGAAAAGCTGTCTTTATACACGAGCACCAAAGCAACCCTACAAATTGGGGTTGGTGGTTGGGTAGGGAAGGAGCCCAACTGTGACGGGGCCTGATCATTCTAACCAGAACTTCAGCTTTCAGGGGGGTGTGTGTTAAAATTTCAAAAATAATAATAGCAGAACTAAATAGCTGTATGCAAAACACTCTGTGGGATATGAACTCCTGTTCCAGCAGCCTCATACAGACTGACTAGGAAAGTACTAAAGTGATTGGAGAAGTTATTTGGCATGACACTTTTTGCTTTTTATTTATTTATTTGTTTATAAAGCTATCGCAGTAAAGTTTTAAACTCTTTTACACAGACTGTTATTTGTGTGAGAATTACAGTGCATTATCCTAGTACAAGTGGCAGCCGAATGCATGAGAACATAACAATCCACCTGCTGGTCTGCATATATTCAGTTGGCTGTAATGATTAGCTGTACACATCCACTGCAGCCACTTTCCCACTTCGTCTGCAGCTGTTTCCTTCAAGCTTTCAGGCAAACAAAGGAATCTTATCATGGGCCTAAACCATACCCCAATCTAGCTGCCGTTTCCCCACTGCTCATTGGGTCAGGGATAAGCATTAAAACCCAACAAATGTCCCAGTTTGTTGATTTTGAATTCTCAAAGTGTGCCTTTTCGGGAAGGAACAAACAGATCCCAGCTTGCTTATTTTAAATTCTGCAGTGCAAAAAGCAGGCTGGTTTTTTAAAATTATTTTTATTCTTTTAAGAGGACAATTAAAATAGCAGCAACCTATGTCAAGAATTCAACTGCCCCATGTGTTTTACGAGGAAACAAATCCCAAGATATGTACTTGCTAATATTTTGGCCTTAAGAGTGGTTGAGTAAATGTTGGGGTATTTGTGGCAATGTCATTTCTTTCCAATTCTGGTTCTTTTTTAAAAAAAAATAACCGCAGCTTATAAGACAAGAGTTGAAAATTACATTGCATACACATGTTTCATACGGGTCAAAATACACACTTCCAGAGAGTTTTTTTTTTCTTTAAATGTCAGGGCTTTTAAGACAGACTTTCTCCAATTCCCTTTTGCAGTGAAGAGGCAGAATCAGCTCAGCACACCAGAATAAAGTAAAAGAAACAAGGAAAAAAACAAATTAAAGTAATATTCAAACCACAACATTTAGTTTATCTACATCCAGCTCAACAGCAACATTTATAATATATCAATAATTTTTATCAGTTTTTTAATGGTACCTTTTTATATGTTCTGATTATTTACACCTGTACAAGCAAAAGCACACACTTCCAAGTGCACATATTTAATACAGTATTGACTATTTCCATTTACAGATTTTCAACATTTTGAAAAAGATCAACTGCTTAAGATCTTTTAAGGTATATTACAAAAAACTGCCGCTACTTCCTGTACTACAGTGTGTTTACCCAGTAAGACCAGTGGCAATACATACATACTGTAACTGAGTAATTCTGTATATGCCACCCACACTAACCCATGAGAGGGTCAGACTTCAGTAACTATAAGCTGTCTTATACAAAAGTTAAGGCAAAGTCATTTTCAAGTTTAAATAAAATTCAAGTCTTTAAATATTGGATGGAAATAATTCTTTTAAAAAATAATCAGTTGTTTAAATAAACCTCCTTTTTTGTGTGGAATAAACTATTCAGCAGGAAAACATTTTCATCCGAACCACCTGCTGCTTAAACACTCAAAGAAAAACTTTAGGCATTTAAAAACAAAAATAATTTATAGTCAACTTTATTAGAAACTTATTAATTTAGTGCATCCTTGTCCTTCAGAAAGCATGCCACTTCTAAAAGTAAGTAAGTGTGACAAAGCTCACTCCAGACAGAAACAGGGATCTCTTCCTTTACCATACATGCACACGCAAAAAAAGAGAGAACTCCATTATCCCATGGACTGAAAAAGAAAAATTAAATCCATATGCCAATGTATGCAGGTACAGAAAGGTGTCGGCACTTAGGCCGATTAAGATATGAACTCTTTCAAAGAGCACTTTGAGCATAGTTTTAAAAACCTACACAGAGCACAGGGGTAAACCGGTAAGGACAGTAGTGACTCAAAATTAATTTACTCCGGCTTTGGGGGGGGGGGAATTGAGATCATCCTCACAAGAGTGCTATTGTGCTATCTTGTGAAAAACTGCCATTAGCTGGCATCTGCCATTTTGCAAGGGCTTATGTACTTTATTATTGTTGTTGTTGTTTATTCACAATGTGCTTTGTTTTCTCCTTTCCTGAAATTCAAGAAACCATTTTATTCTGGATTGAGAAGCTGGTTACTTGCTTGCAAGTCCATCAACACAAAATGTTTTAGAGAAGGTGATCTCTATCAGGTTCACATTTAGTCAAGGGGGGGGGGAAATGGTTGAAATTTAAAACATTAGAATTGCATGTATTTTGAAACCTTAAAAGTGAAATTTATTTGATGTGCTACAGCAGCCAAAATTTTAAAAAAGAAAAAAAAACAACCGAACATCAAACTTGTCTTACTGCTTATAAAACACCTGTTTTTCTTTGCACTCAAAATATTAGCTGCTGTTACTAGTCTTCTGGAGTTTTTTTTTAGTTTTTTTTAAAGATATGTACTTACTTACAGACCAGTTATTTAAAAACTACAGCAGCATTATTCTGCTTAATAGATTAGGAAAATAACTCATTAGATAGAGCTTGTATTCACACAGCCACATGGAGGCTTAATAAAAAAAAATTGATTCCCCCCCCCCCCGGATGAATACGTCTTCCCTTTAGGGAAAAGAAAAGGATTTTAGGCACCACCTCCAGTTCAGCACCAACCTAAATGTAAGGTTTAGATTAATTAAACCCTGACAGAGTAGACCGTTTGCTCAAGGGGAATTTGGTGGGGGGGGGAGCAAGAGAATTGGAGGAACAATCTGATTTACAAAGAAACAAAAAAAATAATTACCTTGCAGGCATTTCATATACATAATACGCTCTGCAAGCTCCTAACCAGCAACTCATTCTTTGTACTCTGAGTGGCAACATGGGTTTACTTCAAGGTGAGAACTTTTTAAACCTCCTCCTAAGCACTAGTTTCACTGAGGAGATTTGGGAGGGGTGCTCTGTTCTTTCGTCAGACGTTTCCCAAGGGCTGGAGGTGGTGACTTGCGCCCTGACGGCTGTCTCCTCTGGTCTTTGGGCTGTCCTGGATTGGACTTCACAGGAGGGGGTTCTTTGCTTCTCTCTAGTGTTTCCGTGGGTTTCCTTTCATCTTTCCCACAGGTGACAGTGTTTGGCTTCTGTTCTTTTGGGGGCTGCACGGGTGATGGGTCCTTGGTTGTCCTCTGACAGATCTCTGCGTAACTAGGTTTTCGCAACTCCTGCGTGATCAAAAGCACAGGACAGAGCTATACCACAACAGCGACATTCATTTGGGGCAGCAAAGGTAAGACCGATCAAGGGCAACGGTGCGGCTACCAAAGTGAGTCTCAATCACGCTCCAAGATTTGTGAAGGAGGCCGTGCTTAGAATTTTCATTTTGTCAACAAGAAGAGCTGCCGTTAAAGAACTTGGGAAAGCACGTTTGTCTCAACAGGAGTTGGAACAGCTCGAGTAGTTGACGCATAGGGGGCAAGCAGACTGCGATAAAAACATAGTGGAGACGCACATGCAGTCTTTGGGACAACTGCTTGGGAGAAAGAACAGGGCAGGTGGGGGAAGACACACGGGAGAGCTGAAAAGGCATGGATGATGACACATGAGACAGAAACTGTGGATTCCTGATTCCTAGCATGCAACAACTTTCAAATCCAACATTTATGCTGGGTGTTCAGACATCTGGCAACAATTATTCTGTTCCATTTATGTATTTGGCATAAAGAATGGGCATTTCTCTTTTCATCATGATTCTGTTTATTGTGTCATTCTCCTTTTGCTGTTTCGTGTTTTCTTAATTTTATTCATTTCCATTTAAGCCGTTGGCCATTTATTATGATTTTAAAATTTTGCCCATCAGCAGCCTTGGAGGCTCCCAACTTCTCAGGACAGGAATAAGTGTCTTAAACAAGTTAGGTGAGACCTGTAGTGCGACAAACGCGTGTCCACAATGATTAGAAAGGCAGCTCATTAAGCAGTATTGTGGCTGCTGAGGGCAAGGCATATTTCGGGACACTTCAACTGATCACAGAAGTTCCCACCACCTGGTGGCCATGAGTGTCATCAAGTAATGCCAAGAAAGTAGGTAACACCAGGAAAGCAGAGCAGATTTCTAGCTCTCCTTTTCTCCACCCCACCTCCCCTCAACTTCTTTGTTCTCAGGAAGCCAAGTCATTTGGAATTTTCTTGATTTTTTTTTTATTGCAGTAAATAACTCCTCTATCATTTAATAGCTGAGGACAGAAGGTACTAATTAAACGGAGAATGCCTTAATGAATGTCAAATGCACTTACTGCTACAGCAGCCCCATTGACTTGTACTGATTTGCAAGCGGTAGTGAGTACCGAAGAAAGTCTTTCAGTATTTGGAGTTTCTCTCTGCTGCTTGTCCATGACTTTGGGGTCACTGCAAAGTAGTACAAAGCAACTTGTGAACGTAACGAAAAACTTTGCGTTCAGCACACTAAACTCAACATGCAGAAGCCTCTATTCCTGTCTTTTGCTGTAGGGAACCAATGATCATTCACTCCTCCCACTTTGGATGCATGCAAATGATGCTCCCCCCCCCTCTTTGAGAGTCAGGCTTAAAGTTAGTGTTTGAGCATGCAAGATTAAAAGTAAATTCTAGACTACTGCTGTGGGTCACACATGGGGTGTTATTGAACTGAATTTTTCAAGAGCTATTCACACAGTGTCACACCTAACCTTTTGATGATGGAAAATGCAAACTGTTGATTCAGAGCAGTATATTTAAAGCCATGTATAATTAAGTCCTTACTCAGGAGGCTGGGATGGGGAAGGAGACCTTTCAAACGTCCCGGGTACAGGAGAAGAAACTGGCAACAAAGGCTCTCGAGGAACTCCTGATGGAATAGTGTTTGTACTAGTAGTCGCGCTGACGTTCTGAAGAAAACGAATTTCGGGTCATTTGAAATGCATTTCAACTCAAGGCAACATACACTCAAAGCCTTTATAGAAGCAGACATGGAAAAAAGATTCCAACAGAGCCCAAGAAACAGTTAAACATTTCAGTGTAGTATACTATCATATCAAAATATTTTTATTTCCAGAGTATCGATAGATATCTTTTCAAAAAAAGAGAGCAAGAGCATCAAATGTGCGGGAATGATTCATGTTCTTATGTCGCTGCATTGTTTTATATTTTCTGGATGGCCCATGATCATATTATAAAGCAGCTGTGTTCTATGTTATAAATCAAGCACTGCTAGGAGTGGTTTCTTTTTGTTTTCCAATTGTATTCCTTATCAATAAAAAAATGGTGTAGTGTGAGCAAATTTTTATTCTGAAAGTGTGGTCCAGAGAAAGAAGTTTGAGAACCACTGACCTAGAGCAATAGCTCCAGAGAACTCAAAACAAGTTAAGGAATTGTGTGGTTTGGATGCAGACCACTACTTATGTGAACAAGCGCCCTCTGAATCTGTTCTGGCCTTCCTCCAACCCTCCAATCCCAGCGCAGATTCAGAGAGGGTGCAAGTGCATGTCGGGGGAAGAAGGGAGGAGAGTTCTGTTGCATGAGCATAAATGCTTGTGCTGGCAGAACAAGTTGGTTGGATGCTGGCCTTTATTTTGTATGCTGATTTCATCTGCGCCACACCACACAACACTCTGCATGACCCCTAACCCTCAGCAGTGGTTTTAAAGGATTAGTGAGAGTGCTCTATTCAGCAAGCAGGACTCTGCACAGGGCTGCTTGCACCCAAGCCTTTGATTCCAAGCAGGAGTATCAAACAAACTGCAGCTCTGGGTAGTGGCCGAAGCTGAGTAGACTAGCACAAGCCACTATGTATTTTAAGATAAATTCGATTCTCTGAGTGTGGATCCTTATGCAGGTTGAATTAACAAGAGGGAGCAGAGACAGAGGGAACTCCAAGGTTTACAGTAGGGGGGGGGGGTTGGGGTTTGAAAATATCGAGGGGGGTGTTATGGAATAGAGCATGGAGTAAGAGGGCGTTACTGGCTGGCACCACAAACAGGAAAATCCCACACTGCTACTTTTTTTGTGCCAGGTGTCATTTCTGCAACATGTGAAAAGGTCTCATGTTCATTCAATGCCCTCTCTCACTAGAGGTCCAAGAGAACCTCTGACCAAACACTATGGAGAGCTCCTTGTCAGTGATGATAGTACTGTACTTTAATTCTGGATTTTTATACTTTAATATCTGTGTAGTTGGCTTTTATGCTTCTAAACCGTTTGGAAGTCTATTCGGGTATTAAAACTAAGGCAAGATGGAGACTATTCATCTTGTTAAGCAGAAGGTGGCACCTTTACAGGTGGTTGTTATAAGCTGTGCATCTGGGCTAGGACAACTATATCTTGAAACAGCACCCTTTCCTTTCAGATTTTCTTTAATCATCAATAAGAGGGTGCTGCAGCAATAAAACTGCTGGCAGATTTGCAAAGCTAAGCAGAGTCTGGTGTTGTTTCAAATTGGATGGGGGACCACGCATTGAGATTCCTGCATTGCAGGGAGGTGGACTAGCTGGCCCTCAGGGTTGCTTCCAACTCTAAGCATCTATGATACCGGTACTAAGGGTTCTGTGTCACTGCCAAGTCCATCTGGCCACTGATACGAATCTCTTTGGACCTGTTCCACAAGCAGATATAGGTTTGTTTAAGAAATCTGTCTGTTACTCAGCTACATCAGTTTACTGAAGTCCAATTTAAAAAGCCAGCCTTGCTTCAGATGAATTTGCAACCTGTCGTTAACTCTTTTCTGACAAATGTTTCACAAGTGTCACAGATTGATTCACAGCACAAGGCAGGCTTCCCAAAGGAGAAAAAAGGTAATTGTTAGGGAGAGGGGGGATGCCTTCATTTGCAGACCCCCCTGCCCAGTTCACCTGCATACTCACTCTTTCTTTTGATGTTCCTCCTACTATCACATTTGATAGCCTGTTTTCAAACAAGTCTTCAGTCTTTAGATTCCCAGCAGCTCCAGGCAATGGAGGGAAACTGGACAGTCCCAATTCAAAACTTGGGGATGGAGGCTTTGGTGGTGGTGGAGACTGCGTTTGTCCTCTCTGCAAGAGAAAAAAAGTGCTGGGTAAGAAATGTTAGGCTTCACTGATAGACTATGAACTTTTAAAAACATCTTAACATTAGTCATCTACTTGTTTTTTCTTTAAAAAAAAACTATTGTCACACTGCTATATGCATCCATGTGCCAATATTCTCCAAAGACTTCTTTAACAAACAAAAGTAAAGTCATATAGATTATGATTTCTAGCCACAAAAATGAAAGGAGTTCCTTGTGAACCATCTGTATAGTTTCAAAAGCCATTTTAAGGGACTAAAATACATGAAGACATAGACCCAGGCCAGGATCCAGATGACATGTGAACTACTCATGTTCTAGCACTTGTGAAATATAAGGCGCGTAAGGTGACAGTCAGCCATGCACATGGAAACGTGTTTCCACAGAGACCACACTCGCTTGATCATGGCCCCAGTTGGTTTGCTACAGGCAAATTGAAAATGATGGCAGACTTAACGGGAGAAGCTGCAAGTCTCATACTTCATTTGAAAGGCTGTTTCTACCATTGCACACGTGGAGAACATTTTAAAGCTGGTCATCAACTACATGCAGTCATTGGGGGAGGAACTACACAGAAAGGGGGGGTACATCTAAATGCACAAAACATTTAGTGCATAAGTTGCCACCTGGAATTGGGGTGAGAAAGAATTGGAGGGGGAAAGGGAAAATGGGATCAAGGAGGATTTGCCTGACCTTAACTTCACAAAGAAGCAGATCTAAGATCCATTTTGTTATGGGGATTTTCTCCTTCTAATGAAAGCAGACTAGTCTCTGGCTTGGAGGATAAATAGTGGACGAGTGGGTGAGGAGCATATTAGCAAAGCCTGTTTTTCAGTAACCCCAATGGAAAAAAATGACTCTGCTCCAGCCTTGGTATTCGCCTCAGGAGCTATTGACTGTATTTTATTCTTTAGTAATTATATCATGTCAATCATTTCATGTATGACTATGTCATTCATGATATTTGCAGCCATAACACACTCACCGTGAACTTGTCTTCTCTCTTCTTTCGATAGCCATACGAGTTTTTCCTGGAAGCAGAAAAATCAATGTAATAAGAAACTTACTTTTGCTCTATGCATCACTGGTAAGAAGCTCACTACATGACCTTGGGTCCAGACACTTAATCTCTTGGCCTATCAACCTCACAGAGTTGCTGGGAGGAGATGATCTTTTGGGAGGAAGGTGGAATAATGCTGTATGTCACCTTAATTCCTTGGCTGCGCCAATGTAACTTCCTCCACGTCAGATTATTTAATAAACTCTGCCTATTCATAAAAGCAAGGGGATGCTAAATAGGTAGAGGTAATGAAAGCAATTAGATCTCCCAGCATGCTTTCTAACTGACAGATCCTGGTTTTAGAATGGAATTCCAGTACTTGCGGTGTGCTGCAAGCTTGAGTCTTCGTAACCTTCACCTGAATATTCTTTATTTCTATAATTCCTAAAATTTCTACACCACTTGATTTGTAAAAAAAACAACAACCTCAAAGCGGTTTACAAACAGATGAAACAAGAAGGTTGAGAAAAATTCACAGCCATTACTTTGAAACATGCAAAGTTAAAAATACTAAAGCAGATTAAAGTTACCTCAACTTTCTAAGCATCTGGTTGGCTTGTTTAAACAAGAATGTTTCTAGAAGGTGCCAAAAAGAGTATAGGGAAGGCACCTGCTTGATCTCAAGTGGCAAGGAGTTATAAAATACAGGTGCTGCCATTATTCTCTGGCTAGAACTTTAAAGCATAGGAAACTGATAGAAGTCATTCACCTGTATGTTCTTGTTCTTCAGAGAATACAATCAAATCCTGACACATGTCAATGAAACTGCATTTCAACTATTAAGCTGCAAAGATTGCATTACCACTTCATTTTCCAAGCTGCCATTGTCGTAGACATCAGGGGGGAGAGGGAGAGAGATGGGGGGCAAATGTGCTTTCGTTCTCTTGCATAGTGTTAGTGCTCTTTGTTCAAGGCATGCTACATAGTCCTACTATCCATGCCATGGCTTGGTACCTGTAGAAATATCTACAGCACTAGGAATTTGGGTTTGACCAAACTGCGGGAGGCAGTGGAAGACAGGAGTGCCTGGCGTGCTCTGGTCCATGGGGTCACGAAGAGTCGGACACGACTAAACGACTAAACAACAACAACAACAACAGGAATTTGGGGTTTCTTGCAAGTTTACAGGGGACTTAAATCCTTTGTAAACAATTGTATTCACAATTCCCTTATGTTTTCTAAGTAACAAATAATGGCAATGTGCATAAGGCTGATTAGTAATAGATTTTTTATAAAGGACAAAAAAGACTTAAGTGCTGAGTTCTGTTCAGGGTTCCAGCCACTCCATTCGATTCCATTTCTCTCTGCATTCATAGAATAAGAGTCTGCAGTGGCAAATAAGAACTAGCATAGCAACACCAGGCATAAGGGCTAGACTGTAAGTAGCTTGTGAAATCTATGAATCTGCTCTTGGCACTCAGATGTCGGGATAGGGCAAGAATGACAAAAATTCAATTGTGTGTGCATGTGTATGTTTAATATCTCATAGATTTGCAGTGAAATAAAAAGGTGTCCAGAGCACTACTATTGGAAACAAACAAGAGGAAAACTTGAAAACCACCGCATAAGGTCCAATAAGTATTTACATTGCAATGATAGCTATTGTATGTTAGGCACACACAGAAAGCCATGCCTATTCAGACCATTCAAGCCACACAGAAATAAATTTCTGGCAAGGAATTGGGCTTCCTAAAAAAACCACATCTCTTACAAAAACAAAAAAACCCCACACATTTCCAGTTTCACCACTCTGGCAAAGGAAGTTCTGTTGAAGGCTTAGAAACCAAAATGAATGTTTGGCAGATTATTACTATGTCTTTTGTGCCCTCCAGTTCTTCTGTGGCTGATCTTCCTTACTGAGTTTAAAATTCTTGTCCCTAGCCCGTGCAATATCAACTGACCCCCACCAAATAAAGTCTTTGTGTTCCTGAAAAGACCAGATGCAGTCAGCTTGTGGTCTTCATACTGAACACAATTTCTCCCTGTCGAATCACAGAACACCAAGCAACAAAGGTTCTAGGATCCCAGGGCAAGGTCTGAAGGCCAATGAGGTCACCACCTTGGTACAACTAAGAAGGTCTCAGCCTAGCCAGTACCTGCATGTGAGCCACATGAACAGTGCCTTGGACTCCATAACCGAAGGCAGGCAGGATAAATAAGTAAGCTAAATTGCAACTACCAAATTCTAATTAGTTATATAACAATTAAAGCAACAGAAATATGTCATTAGATTGAATATGGTTTGCCATATTCTGATATGGACCCTAGTTTAACACCAAAACACTTTCCCAATCAGATGTTTCTTTTTTAGTTCAGTGCTTCTTCACTTCGACTTGTCACCATGTTAATGCCTCTTTCTACAAGCAATTATTTCCCTCTCTTGGACTCATCGCCCTAGAAGCATTCCAAACTGTTGTAGTCCTCTTTATGTAGCCATCAGAAATCTTCCCACTCACTTCAGTCTGCCAATTCTTTGTGTCAATACAGATTCTAATCTTTTGTTAGTAAGCATCTACTCAGTTCATGCATCTTCTCAGATCTTGCCCGTTTTCTTAGACACACCTCATCTATGGAATTCCTTTCCCAGCCTCTCATTTATACAAAAACCCTTTTAAAAATGCTTTTCATGTTCCAGTACTCACCTTCCTCTACCTAAGCTTGGGGATGAGTCTAAAGCAGCCGGCTCTACTCGCCCACTGCCCACTTCACGCTTGGTATAACTTGTCGTACTTTGCATCCGTGTCCTGTTTTGCCCTGGTTGCCTTGTTTGCGGGCTCCTGACACCATTGATTAAGCGGTCAGCAGAAAAATTGAATATTGTAGGGCTCTCTAAAAGTCCCGGCCCTCTGTCCGCACTGGGTATTGTATGCCGTAGATGTGATTTGCTGGGATTTCTGGGGGAGAAACAAAAGACAGAATTTAAACCATCGTGCAAAATCTGTTGACAACTTCCAGAATCACACTGAAGTACTTTCTAAAGTCTATTTCTTTTATAGCATAAGGCAAATATTTACCGAATATAGTACATAAATTGTTCAGGCCGTGGTGGGAATCCACCCAACACTCATGGGAAAATGCGGCGTGGTCTTTTACAGCAATCAAAGGAAACTTTATTACATAACATGACAAAAAGGTCTGTAATTTTATCAGGACAAGTTGTAACAATTGTCTTCTCAAAATCTATCTTCTACAAGGAAGATACATTTACTTCTACAAACTCTATTTATATGGAAAGGCCTGGTGCTTCTGTAGATGCAATGGCTTCCATCATGAGAATGTGCGCCCCACCCACCTTGACCACGGCGGAGATCTTGGCATCGATCTTAACTGTGGTTAACTTTCTGTTTGGTTAGCCTGAACCAGTGGATAAGGTGGGAAGGTGGAATTTGCTGTGGGGAAGAGGTATGTGATTCTATGGTCCGCTGCTATCTTTTAACCACAGTCAAGGGAAAGTGGTTATTCTAGACGTACCTGCCCTTGGGGATATTAAATACCTTGCAGCTCCAACACTGACTCTATTCTCCTCCCAGCCATCACCCCCTCTCTTCCCACTGCTTCACCTTCATGTAGTTCAGTTCTTCTGGCTCTAGAAGCCAACAATGTCTCTTTTAGAAGAAGCCTGCCTCATCACACTGAGATCTGTGACCACAGCACAGCACAGAATTACAATTCCTTGTAAAATTATTATTCCTCCTAGCAGCAGAGATTTCCATTTGGGGAGGTCACATAGGCCACTTTCCTTAATCAACTGTTCAAATTGCTAGTGTAACATTAACATAACCGAGAGTTGTAATTAAGGTCTGGGTTGTTGTTGTTTTTTAAAAAAACCACCACCATTTACAGTGGTACCTTGGGTTACAAACACATCGGGTTACAAACACTTCGGGTTACAGACTCTGCTAACCCGGAAGTAGTACCTCAGGTTAAGAACTTTACCTCAGGATGAGAAAAGAAATCGTGCGCCGGTGGTGCGGCAGCCCCCATTAGCTAAAGTGGTACCTCAGGTTAAGAACGGTTTCAGGTTAAGAACGGACCTCCGGAACGAATTAAGTTCGTAACCAGGGGTACCATTGTAATGGTTCTTTATACCATTATAAAGTGAGGACAGGCCATAGTATTCAAGAGAAGTGAACATCCCAAAGTGATGCATACTCCTGGCAAATGCCATTCCAACAATACCCACGACAGAGATAACTTAAACAGCACAAAAGATGAAAACTTATCTCTAGAACTTGCCTGCTTCTGGGAGTATACTGCCTGAGTGAAGTCAGTGGAGAAGTAGTAGGCTTGAAAGTAGGAGATGTGAAACCATTGATGAATCCAGTATTTGGAAACGGTGTCACCTATGGAATAGAAGTACTGCAGGTTACACAGCTGTGGATTTAAGAGAGACTCAAGAGTTCTTGAAATGACCTCACAGGACTGATGTTTTGCATTAAGATCAGCACCTGCTGGCTCAGGTGTATAGCCCAGCTAGACCAGGATCCAGAGCTCACAGTGGCCAACCAGTTAGTTCGGTTAGTTAATTTTTTTAGTATGCCGTTCTTCCTCAGAAGATCACAGGGTGGTTGGCAACACAAAAATACAAAATGGGAACACAAAATACTAAATAAAACAAAAGCAAACCAATAACCACCCTGCCAAACACACTCCATAACCAGGCCATTTAAATGTAATGTTTTTGCCTGGCACCTAAAGATATGTAATGAAGGCACCCTGAGGAGAACATCCTACAGATGGGGAGCCACCGCAGAAAAAGCCCGCTCTTGTGTTGCCATCCTCTGCACCTCTTATGGAGGGGGCACACAAAAATGGGCCTCAGGTGATGATTGCAAGGTCCAGGTTTGCGGTCCTTGACATATTGTGGCCCTGAGCTGTTTAAGGCTTTATAGGTCCAAACCAGCACTTTGAATTGGGCCTGGAAAATAATCGGCAGCTAGTGCAGTCGGGCCAGGATTGGTGTAATATGCCCAAACTGTCTTGCACTGGTAGGCAACCTGGCCACAGAATTCTGCACCAGCTTAAGTTTCTGAACTGTCTTCAGAGGCAGCCCCATGTACAATGTGTTGCAGTAATCTAACCTAGAAGCATTTGGAGACCTGAAAGCCTGATATGGCTTCTCAAAAAATATAGGTATTCTGGACAGTTTTCATGAATTCCAAGGAAACTATATGAACTACTCATCAGAAGTGAGGTTATGATCAGAAACAGCCCAGTCCTGTGTCTCAACCTATTTTCTCTTCCTTTATCCACCTTCCTTTTGCATGAATATTCAACATGTGCCTGGGGCCACCGGATTACAAAAAGGAAGGAGAATGAAGCAAACTTCCTCATAAGACCTATGTATTTTGGGTGTACAGTCAACTGCCGTGGGGCAGGATGTCTCAAATCAATTGCTCCTTTACATTTAAAAAAACCCCAAAAAACATTTTGTGTCTGCAGAAAGTTAGCATGTAAGGGAGAGGCTGAGGTCAAAACCTCTTATGCACTGCATATAGTTTGGAAGTCTGAAATTCAAGGAGGATTCTGTGATGCAATTTTACTTAAAATGTAGCTTGATTGTAACACCTGGTCTTAAGATTATGAGGATAAATAATCAAGTCCTTATTTCCTATCATCAACTTCTATTTACGCTGAAGGGGATTTAACAGAATTCAAAAAATTCAAAAGGCCTTCTTTCTCACTGGCCTTAGCTACTCTGACTTGCTGCTACAAAATTATCTAAAAATGAGGAACACAGTGTAATGCTAATATATGGGTTGAGAAGTAAGAGTACGTAAAACAGGTTCAGGAAGTACACCAGTTATTGTGGAGCTATAAACTGAATCTAGTATGCCCCGGTTATATTCAAGTCTAAGCAACAGCATGAACATTTAAAAAGCAACAAACGAATGATTCTGAAGTGCTTACCAGTGATGGATCAAGATAGCTATGTGTTGTTGACCACGTCTGTGGGGCAATTAAGCTGTACAGTGGAAACTGCTGTTGGGGGCTGTATACTGGAGGTATGTAAAATGATGTTGTATAACGCTGCTGTGTGTAGATGTTCATGTCCAGAGGTCTGTATCCATTCTTTGGCAAAAATGTATTTATAGCTATAGCCTTTGCTTTTATTCTTGCCTAGAAGACAGAAGAGCATGCTCTTAGAAGAATCAGCCTAAGAGAAAGACGACCACTCTCAGAAGTATTTCAGTGAACACTAAAAACAAAACAGATTTACCTTAATTGGTTTTCCTTGGAAGGTTTTCACTTCTTCTCTAAGGTATCTATAAGCCTTTAAGAGTGAAAAATAAGTTTGTTTGAAAGGCAGCAGACGTAGTAAGTTAACAAGAAAAAGTATATCATTATGCACGCACAGATATTAACACAAAACAATATCAGTTCTTCCCTATTTAAGAATACTTGGGTCCAATTCAGGTTTATACTGGACAGGTCCTCAGCATATGGTCACAGGTATTATCAGGTTTCATTTTAACCCTGTTTGGCAGCGGTCATACGTGGTACTAAAATCACAATAAAGATGGCAGAAGGAAGCTACTTACTCCATTTCAAAAATTCCACTCTAGGTCTAAACCAGCTTTTGAGAGCAGCCCAGACAAGAAAGGCACAATTAAGACTTATTGTAATCAACAGCAATTGGCTGAATCACTGCTTTTAGTAGGATTTAAAATTTCCAAGAAGTACTGTACATGTATTCTAGACTTAATTATGGAAACCACGACTAGACAACAATGAAGCCTGCAATGAATTTCTCTGAATTATGAAGGCTGCTGTTCTGTGCAACTGTACATGATGTCTTCCTGCCATTTCTTACATGAACATTGTATTATGGACCAACTTTGTTTGTAGAGCTCTGTTCACACCACCTCAGTCAAGGGTCACTGTAATCAATCTCCGAAACAGGTAATTGACACAAAGTATATATGCACCACAAAAAAGTGAGAGCTTACCTGCTGTGCATCTGCTTCAGACTCAAATGTAATAAACCAGTTGTCATTATAGGCAAACTCACAGTTGATGAACCTAGGCAAGTTATCTCCCTTGAAGAGCGCTTCGACCTCCTAAGGAAAGATTGGTGGGAAAGAGGGTTCACTGACAGGTACAACAGAAGGTTTATTTAGGACCAAGCAATGTAAAGGCCTCGTTAGAACTGATGGCAAAAAGAACCCAGGCACAAAAATATCACTGACTATCCTTAATTTCAACAAGAAAGGGCTATGGATCAAGGTACTGACACTGTCCCATCATCCCAGGGATCTGATTTCTTCTTTTCCCCTATGCAAAGGCTGCCACCTAAAGGTTTGATGTTGGTGCCTAAACAATTTCAGGGTGGCACCTAAGTCACACCTATCACTAATTTAAAGTCCATTGATTTCAATTGGGTCTATTCCAGTACAGTTCAGATACTACCCACTGAACTGTAAATACAAAGACAGTGTTCACTTTCAATTCACAACAGATTCACCCTTGACTGACGTTCGTAAGTCAAACTTTATGACTCATGAAACTGTGTTTTCCTGTTAACATCACTCTGCATGTTAAAGACCAATATTACTTTTTTGATTTCTTAAAACACCCCTTTCTCTTCAAAGAGCATTTATTCAACCTCCTTGATCTCTTCTGCTGTCAGTGAGCTAGTTTATTGATTTGGAATCTGTCTTCCAAGAGCAGCCTTAACTTTATGGTGGAAGCATGTAGAGAGGCACTCGCTGTCTGAAAGCTCCAGAAACCCTTTTCTGACAAGGTATAAATGGCATCTCAGTGGCAATTCAATATTTTCTTTTACATATTTAGTCATTGGTTGAGTGTGGGATTGTTTTCCTTGTATGCTTTATAAAGTTGTGAGTGATCTCATGAATGCACAATTATATGGAAGAAAATCTTACTTGGAAAATATTATATGGAAGAAAAGCTTACTTGGCCACAAGTGATGTAGCCACCTAGCACCATGGCAAAGGTATAGGGTGGGTGGGATATTTTAAAAGCATGTTGGGAATTGTTTGACTGCTGTATACAGAACTTACTTCAATTGGAGTAGATTCAGGTACTTCACGTAAAATCACAATGCAGCGATTCTGGTTTGGCCTGACTTTTTCACCCTTCTCGTCCACTTGGACTAAAGGCAATGCTAGGGGAAAACACATACAATACAGTTACTTAGAATTCAACTAGTTAAGCAGGGCTTTGTTTTGCACACACTGCAGTTTTGTAATACCAGAGTAAGATTTGTTACCTTATTCATTTCCGGTTTGTAAATAAATGTGTACAAACGTGGCACATGCCAGTTAAGTCTCCCAGGCAAACAACTTACTTTGAGAAAGATCTTTCAAGCCCCTAATTGAAATAAACCAGTTTGGCTCTTGGAGTGTTCGCCACACCTCTTAGTGAAGCCTTTCAGAGGGGGGACCCCACTCCTACCAGTCTCATTCTGTTAGAAAGTCCATCTTGTATGGCCCTTTCCCCCCACTTTGAAATCAAAGGGTGTATGTACATTCCAATACTACTCTTTGGTACTACACGAAGCAAATCACCAGAAGTGACAATCAAGCACTTCACTTATCAGATTCCAAACTCACACCAATGGTAATTGCTTTCAAAAACATATACACTGGCTCTAGCCATGAAGAAAAACATTTACGTTTGACAGGTTTAATTAATAAACTGCTAAATAAAAACTGCAAATGGTGTGCTGGAGCAGCAACCTGTAGCGGCTGAAGCTAAACAAGCTACATAATGAATATACATTTAACAGCAACAATGCAGAAAGCCTCAGCTGTATCATTAGGATACCCAACTCGAGCAGTTTGACAGAGGGGCATTCTCCAATAAATCTATTGTATAAAACGGAAGGTTAAATGGCAGGTTGCCCCCCCCCCTTGCCTCCATGAATTTACTGCTATGACAGGTTTATTGTCATTTAAGTACAGTTTTCTAAATGTTGCACCTATGTAGATATTCAAAGGTAAGACAGCTCTCACCCACTGGCTTCACCCCTCTCCCAATGCCAAGCACCTCACAGAACAAAAATTCACCATTCATCTTCAAGTAAAAAATAGGTGGTTTGCCAATTACTTACATCGCAGCACTTCAACAATCAAATCCATATCAGTACTCAGCTTCTTGACGTGATCAAGGTTTGCTACTGTCATTATTGGCACATACTGATCACTGTCCATCTGAGATATAAGGTACATGTCACTGGCAAGATTCTCCCTGTTGAAGGAAAGCAGAGTCTTCACTATAAAACTCTTTTCTTTATCTTTACACAAGCGAAAAAGTTGCATTTGCCTTTTTTTAAAAATCGATTAACATCTATGTATTAAGGTACTGTCATGTATTCACTTAAAATTCCCTTTGCTACTAGTGTGAAGGAAACAGCTGCCTAGGTTGAGAGAAGCAGGGATTTTCAACATAAGGTGCACCAAACTGGATGCAGCCTACCTGCCAGTTACTTTTAAAACTATGTTTTACAGCGCTAGGGAAACAGGACAGCAAAAAGATCCATCGAGTCCATGGGTAGGCAAACTAAGGCCCGGGGGCCGGATCTGGCCCAATCGCCTTCTCAATCCGGCCCATGGACGGTCCAGGAATCAGGATGTTTTTACACGAATAGAATGTGTCCTTTTATTTCAAATGCATCTCTGGGTTAATTGTGGGGCATAGGAATTTGTTCACACACACACCCCATGTAGTCCAGCCCCCGACAAGGGCTGAGGGACAGTAGACCAGCCCCCTGCTGAAAAAGTTTGCTGACCCCTGATCAAGTTCATAATAGGCCAATTTATGTTGGATTGGATGACCCGCGGGGTACCTTCCAACTCCACAATTCTATTAATCTATATAGCTGGTGGACTGAGTTTAGCTCCGTAGGTCACACACAGTCAAGGTTTTTTCAAAACATCATAGAGCTGGAAGGGTCTCTGAGGATCATCTAGTCCAGGAATGGCCAAACTTGGCCCTCCAGCTGTTTTGGGACTACAACTCCCATCATCCTTAGCTAACAGGACCAGTGGTCAGGGATGATGGGAATTGTATTCGCAAAACATCTGGAGGGCCGAGTTTGCCTATGCCTGATCTAGTCCAACACCCTGCAATGCAGAAATATGCAGTTGTCCCTTACTGGGCTCAAACCTACAACCTTGGTGTTATCACCACCACATTCTAACCAGTTGTGCTATCCAGTTATCATGGCCAGATGTTGAGAGGTATATTTTATCTCCCATCAAATTAAGTATGGGGTCACAGAGGCTCATGCATGGACTGTATTTGAAGTTTTGGTCTTGAAAATAGTTCAGTTAAGATTTCCAACCATCAAGCAGCTCCATACATTAAACAATCAACATACAGGAGGTAAAGGTAAAGGGACCCCTGACCATTAGGTCCAGTCGTGACCGACTCTGGGGTTGCGGCACTCATCTCGTGTTATTGGCCGAGGGAGCTGGTGTACAGCTTCCGAGTCATGTGGCCAGCATGACAAAGCCGGTTCTGGTGAACCAGAGCAGCACACAGAAACACCGTTTACCTTCCCGCTGTAGCGGTACTTATTAATCTACTTGCACTTTCTCGTGCTTTCGAACTGCTAGGTTCGCAGGAGCTGGGACCGAGCAACGGGAGCTCACCCCGTCATGGTGATTCGAACCGCCCACCTTCTGATCGGCAAGCCCTAGGCTCAGTGGTTTAACCCACAGCGCCACCCGCGTCAATGCCTAAATAAATAAATAAATTCTGCTACAGATGACAAGCCACAATTGACTTAAGTCTATTCTCAATAGTTACTGTTTTCTAAAGCACTGAAAACAAACCTGGCTGCAGACAGATTGAGTGGCAGCTTCGGGTTTTTTTGTTTTGTTTTTTAACTTAGCTTGACAGGCTTCAGTATGTAAATTAGCAAAGCAAGAAGAAAAACAAATTACATATTTAACTGAGAAAAAATAATAATAGATTCCATATGGATTTACTCTGTAGTATTTTTGTTCCTTCCCATGCTTCTCAGGGTCCGAGCCCACTTCATATGGAGAACGAACTTCTACCGGTATTAAATCCAGATGTCACAACATTTTTTCCTGCGTTAACGCTTAGCAGTGAAAATGGGTAGTGACTTATTCCATTGTAATGATTACTTAAGCCAGGTGTGGAGAACATGTGGCCCTCCAGATATTGCTGAACTGCACTTCCACCACCCCTGCCCATTGGCCATGCTCACTAGAGCTGATCCGGAGTTGTAGCTCAGCAGCATCTGAAAGGGCAAAGGGCACATGACTTAACCTATCATCCTAAAAGGCAAATATCTGTAAACTGCTCTGGAAGCCTTTTTCTTTTCTGTTATGAAGGGATAAAAATGTGGGATAACCAACATGCTTAAGTCTAATTAATGCACGAAGGGTTTGATGCCATAGAGTAAGCTGGCCTGGCAGGCTTAGCTATGTCGCTCCCCTCCAACCTGGGAGGAAGGTAATCAAGCCTTATCGCTGTACCTCACAGTCTACTTGAGAAGCTCAATTTGTGAGATCTGAGCTGCTTGCTCCAAGCGCAGGCCGCAGCACTCTAACAGGTCTCTCTTAAATTCCTACACCAGTAATTTAGGAACTTTCACCACTGTAACTAAGCCAGGTTTTACTGCCTGTGCAACCTTTACTGAATGCTGCATGGAAAAGCACATGAACCTGTCCTTTGTGATCAACCTTTTTAAACTCATCAAATATGTAGTCTCTCTATGTGGCACATTTTGCTTTGCTTTGCTGCATATTTTGCAAGAGTATTTTCCCCAAACCTGGTTATTGGCATATAAGAATTCTATTTTCCTTGCTACCAACAAAAATGCTTTAAATAAATAAATACAGCATGAGTGGTCACTACTGAATACATGCTATGCTTACCTAGATAAACAGAACTCCAGTGTTTTTTTCAGTACTTCTCGCAAGTCTTCTTGACCTTCTGACTGCAGCTGTTCTTTACCTCCTAGAAATGGAAGACACGAGTTTGACAAAGTCAAAAAACAAACCTTCATAAAAAGTAGCTTCCTTCAAGCGTCAAAGGTCACCTTATTCACAATCGCAATAGAGGTTAAATAAAGTACCCTTCATATCAACTCATAACACAAAGAGTATCTTGCACTGATCCTAAATATATGGACTCAGCAGAAACTTTGGCGGAGATTAGACACACCTGGGTTGATTGCATCCACAGTCCACCCACCCCATCTCATTCGAAAAGGTTGACTCCATTTAAAAGCCAAGCAACAATCATTTTATATAACCATCAATAACATAAACAACTGACATATTAGTTAGGATTCCTTTCCAGCTGCAATAGCTTTTAAGAAACAAGGGTGATGTAAAATATGTAAATATTTGAACAGGAATTGGTTTTTATAGATCTGGAAGCTATCAAGAAGGCCTCTAGTATTTTTTTTCCTGCTCTGTTATGTACACCCTTTACACACTCAATGCAGACAAGTATCTCAAACATCAACTTTTAAACTTGAAATATATTACTGCGGAGAAAGCAGTTTGAAATATGTACATAACACTATGATATAATATGAAAAAAATCATTTGTTACCTTCAAAGTACAAAGACCAACATGAAACTCTTATGTAAGAAAGTTGCATTATTCATTATAATTTTGACAGCAAGTGTATGAGCCAGCATTGTGTTTGGTACTACAGTCGTACCTCGGGTTACGACCACCTCGGGTTACGAACTCCGCAAACCCGGAAGTATTTTCGTCGCGCGCACGTGCAAAGCGCGAAAATAGCGCTTTGCGCATGCGCAAAATGGCGCTTCAGGTTACGACCATTTCGGGTTACGAACTGCGACCCGGAACGGATCGTGTTCGTAACCCGAGGTACCACTGTACAATGGAAATTCTTGCCATCACATGTTGCAGCAGACACAAGAGCTAAATTCTTTTTGCTACATTCTATTAAGTAAAAACTTAAGATTATCAGTTGGAAAAAAAAGCAGTAGGGAGCTCGAAATTGATTAAGACGGATAAGAGAATTATATAATGCTTTGAAAAGTTCCTTTTTTGGACTCAGAAGCAATGATACACGAATTATAGTGTTAGGCTGCACAGAACAACATCCAATGATATCTGCCTGTTTGCACAATAGAAAAATGCTTGTGCAATACGACTTCCCTAGACGAGATATTACGCTTCCCCAATAACATTAGTTAAAACAGAAAGTACCCCAGGTAGGTGGTATTTATCCTCAGTCTATACACTGTATAAAAATGGTAGCACTGTGCATTGGCTGCAATTCTATGTTCACACCCTGCAAACACAGAATTTGACACTAGCTGCAGGAGTCTGCAGAGCAAGTTTCTGGCCCTGAGATTGTGGAGGATTGATACCGTGATAGGCAACAGCCAGTATGTCATGTGTGGGTTGCACAGTGAGCAGATTTAACGCCCTGCATAGTTTGTCTTTCTCTGTGACCAGCAAAAGCAGAATTATTGAATTATGCAAATAAAATGTGCATAATGTGAATCATTCAGCTTTTCTTGCCATTGCCAAGGAACACAATCTTCATTAAAAAATTTTTTTAATAAGCATGGCCAATGGTCAGGGATGGTGGGAACTAGAGAGCACCACTTTGGCTACTCCTGAATTATGCACTGTAGGGACTTTTCATCATACAACTTAAGACTTCCAAAATAATATGTCAACACTACAACCTGTGATCCTATAAAATACTCAGTTCATCTAGTAAATATATTCACTACCCAAGACACTGAAGGTTCAAAGTTCCTAGTATTGTGTGGGCTGTTGAGACTTCAAAGTTTAGATTGCTTTTTAATGAGGGAGGTGAGTTTGAACATTTGAAATATTATACATATGATCAATCTGGTATTTCTTTAAATGTACTGTAGTCACAAGCCCGGGGGCAAACAGTGGTTTGTCCTAAATGAAGCAGACTGAGCCCCACATATAAATACATGCAAATGTGCTGGTAAAACTGTTACATTAATAGACACTACTTATTTCAGACTATGCATTAAGGATTCGTACGAGCAACTATTGTTATTGTTTAGTCATTTCTGTAGCAATGCCTATAATTCAGTGTTCCTCAGGTAAAATTCTTCAGTAGCTTGTAATTTATAAGTTCCTGTCAAATACATATTTAGGATAAACACTGGGGGTCATTTTGTAAGTTGGAAAACCATTTAAAAAACATACAAGGAAGCCTTCTTTCTTACCTGTCTGAGTGTTTTCGTGTATAGATTCATACTCTGAATGATCTAGAGCCAAAGGGTTCATATCTGTCTGGTCGGACAGAGGAGCTGTCAGTGATGGTTCTTGCAGTTCTGTTAACGATTCATTCTGGTGCTTTTTGTCACCATCACCATTGGCCTCCAACCCTGCAGAAAAAGCTGCAAGAGTCACAGACCAAGAAACTCTTTATCTGCTCTAAATTAGAAAGAAAAGGCTCAGAGGACCAGCACGCTCAGCTAGAATCGTACCTTCTTTGCAGGAATCTGGTGGGTGATCTGCTATTTCTTCCCAGGTTTTGCTCACGCCACCATCATTAGCCCCGCTTGCTTCCACATGTAACATATGATTCCCCCATACTTTTGCATTAGGATTTAGTTCAGAAACCTTGGTCGACTCCTAGGAAATAATAATTGGATTACGCTCTGTTAACTAAATGCCTGTCATTTTACGTGGTTCCTTATTATAAATGCAACCCACAAGTGGTTAAAAGATATACAGCAGTGGAATAAGAGTTCTTGCGGTTAGAGACCATTTGATGCTTAATGTAAACTCAACCTACATTACTGGTCAAGGCAAATTCACCCATATTTATCAATTGTATAGCTCATTGGCATATTCAAAGAAGTGACATCAGTTGTCTTAGATTCCAAGTTGCTCTTCTGCTCTTGTACTCTTGTAAGGAGATATTTCCGACAAGTCTCTCCTCCATCAGCAGTCCCCCCAATAGTAATCGTAATCATCATCATCATCATCTTACACCTTTCCCAAAGGACCCAACTCAATTAGGATGGGACCACAGGAAGCTGCAGGAGGTAGCAGGAGTCAGGAAAGCTCTGCTCCATTTATGAAAGTTACCACCCAGACTTTATTTATATTTATGATCGGATTTATACTCCACTTTTCCCACCAAATGGAGACACCCAACTGGCTTTCAACAGTGACATTTTAGTGTTACCAGTATGAGCCTGTGCAAGTCTGACATTCATTCATGGTTTAGCATTACAAGGAGGAGCCTGTGTGAGCCTTGGGTCTACACACTCTCCCATGCCTGGGTGTAGCTATGAGGAGACTGGCAGCTTCTATTTGGTTTTGTAATAATAATAATAATAATAATAATAATAATAATAATAATAATAATCCCAGTTTAGTGTTATATCTGAGCCCTAAACTGTGGTTAATTTTAACTGTAGTTTACTAAAACAATGCAGGCTTCATAGTTAAGATTAACTGCAGGTTGTCCAGATTCAGACTTAAGGCTAAGCTGTGGTTAGTCAAAAATAGAAGGCAACGTTCCTTGTGCTGTGCCAGAGGAGTGTGCAAGGATGAGGCTTACAAAAGCAGTAAACAAACATTTATTATCAAAAAAGGAGCCATAGTAAAGGTAAATCTAAGCATTAGCGAGATCAAAAGCGGATCTTAACTCCATCATCTTTGAACCAGTTCTGTAAAGGAATGTCCAAACATATTCTTACTGCAGAGGAAGGGGAAAAGAAGAAAGTGATTGATAAGAGTTTTCTTAAGGCCTCCATGGGCTGAGGCAAGGTATGAAGGACTCCTCGCAGCTTATATTATGCCTACTCTTACTACTTGGAGTTACATTTCCAAGTCAGTTACTAAAAGTTAAAGCAAAGCATTTGGGATTCAGGCATAGGAAAGAAACAAAATTATTCTGAAGAGCACATATTATTTATAAGAGTGTGGGTTATCTTCAGTTACACTTGATATAGAAACAAAACTGACTGACTGAAGTTCCTGGTCACACAAAGACAAACAAATAACGCTTGCTGAAGCAAAAGCCTTGGTCAATCTTACAACTGGGAGATTTATTAATCCCACTTACAATTAGTCCACCATCAAGGAGGATAGAAATTATTGTTTCTGGATTTTGACTTGCAGAAAGTTTGCCTTGTGACACAGAAGAAACCTGACAATTTGCACGTGAATATGTCAAAGAAATCAGGAAGGTAGCACCAAAAGCTGCAAAGCAAGAGCTAAGGCTCCATTGGAAGAAGGTGCAGGGTATAACTCTAATAAAGAAATACATAACAGACACATCTAAGTTGCATTGCTGCATTGTCCTTTTGACAGTGACACTTTGCCAAGACAGGTGTGCAACACAAGTGTTGGTTCTCTCCCATGCTGCAAGTGTGCTAAAATCCATTCTAGCACAATTTATTGTACAACTATGAAAATGTCCTCAAAGATGATGGCACTATAAGATTAGATTTCCATCATACGTCATAAATGATTGAACTAGCTATCTTTTGCAATGCATGCTTTACAATCTTCTAATCATGTGGTTATGATAAGATGGGTGTATTTGTGCAACAGTTCCCCTTACACAATAATTCCCTTGAAGAATTAAGGCTTGCACAATTGCTATCTTTATGAGCAATTTATGCCTAGGATAATTTCCGCAATAAATTATATTTGGACCATTTTGGCTCTTGCCTGCCTTTCAAAATAAAGACAAAACTACAAACATAACAATACAAGTATTAATCTCTCTTAATAACAACCCTAGCAGTAATAACTGCTGCAAAACTCCAAACATCGTTGCTCTATAGTTTACAAGCAACAAACCTAGAAACAAATGTAAGCTCGGATACCTCAGTAGGTTAGAGTATGGTGCTAATAACACCAAGGTTGCAGGTTCGATCCCTGTAAGAGACAGCTGCCTATTCCTGCATTGCAGGGCATTGGACTAGATGATCCTCGGGGTCCCTTCCAGCTCTATGATTCTATGAGAAATGTCTTCCTTTACATTAGGAAAGGGCAGGGGCCATCAAAAGTTTTGGCTGGCCTTGATAGCCAGCTCAAGTTTGTAGTACTGAAGACTCCCCTCCTCAGTTTCAACGCAATCTTGCACACGTCTACTCAGAAGCACATCCCACTGTGTTTGATGGAGCTTAATCTTAGCAGGGTATAGGACTTGAGCCTTGAGGGTAACCCCCCCCCCCCAAGTCCTCCCAGCCTCAATCAAACAATGCTACCTCTTGCCTAGCAATGTTCCAGGGACATAGTATTGCTGGCTGCCTGCCACTGAGGAGCTCTGCTGCCACTGCCAGAGGCAGTAATGAAAAGTAAAACACAAATCCAAAAAAGGATTAAGACAAAGAGCACTAGCGCTGTTCAGCTGCCAACAGTTAGGTGTGCCCAAAGAAACTCTGAAAAAAAATGAATGAAATGCACCCCTCTATTCAACATGGAAACGTGGCAGCAAATTCTGCAACAGCCCAAGTTCAAAGCAGTTACAGCAACAAAAGTTAGCATTACAGTAATTCTCTACACACAGTGCTGGGGGGGGGGAGGAAGAGGGGGAAATTGCCCGGACTAGACATGTGCACTGCAATCCCATACATGGCCTACTCAGAAGTCCTCCTGCGTTCGACTGAGGCTCACTTACTTGCCCTCAATTAGACCCCGACCACCATTAACAAAGCTACCGCTCACAAATGGCTAAAAGCAATTTTACAACGTAATAGTAGCAGGATGCTTTTTCAAATCCTCGTCCTTCAGCTCTCAGATAGGAGTGCAGGTATAGGGACACAATTATTTACTTCCCAGTTCAAACTTCCGAGAGCAATCATAAAAATTGGTTCATCAATAATGTATTAAAATTTAACCCAAGCATTTTTCCAATCTGTTTTAGGGAGAACATTACAGTAAGTTGTAAAATATCAACTTTGTGGCAAGCTTCAGAGGCTAGGGATGGGTGAGAGGCAACAAAAGAGATGTGTATGCCTTTCACAACACAGGTACTGTACCAAGTTGTGCTGTTATGTATGCCACTGTTTTAGCAATTGACAGTAGGTTAACTCAAACAAATGGAAACACTGCTGGAGTTTTAGAATGTCATACAGAAAATCAAAACCTTCACCTTGGATTACAGCAACTTCTTTTAAAAGATGCCTGATGAATCAAATTATGATGGTGAAATACTTACATATCCTTCATCTCTATCTTGCCATCCCCAGATATCACTGTTTTGTTGTACCAGCAACTGGTAAGGGTATCCTCCCATTTCAAAAGAAGGAATGGTCATGTCGCCAGTTTCATTTTGGAGCGCCTCATTAGCACTGCATGAGCTATCCGTTTTGTTAAAAGATGAATTAATCCACAAATATCCCATCAGATATTCCTGATCATCTGTAAACTTGGCAGATGAAAAACTTAGTGGAGCAGATGGACAAAGCGGATCACCTTGGGAATCGCCTATATCCATTTTGTGTGTGTTATCAGATTCCTTTAATATATCTTCCATCAGGTCCAATACATGCTTTGCATTGCCTTGGTCACATTCTTGATCGTTAACAGAGGCCAGAGGTATTTCATACGAAGGAGTAGCAGCATATTTGTCTACCTGCTTGGGGTCAATACAAATCCCACCTGCATCAGTACAAGTCAGAGAGTCTTCAGCATCTGATCTGGAAGCACATTCCACCTCAACGTTCAGTTTCTGCTGGCCATTTTGGGGAGCAGAGTCCTTTGCATTTTCTGTTAATATATCTGCACAGGGAATTGAAACTTCAGAAATTAAAGACGTAAGAGGGCACGTGGTTTCCATTATACTCTGTTTGGGTAAAGAGCTGTTTTTGCAGTATCCTGATTTCCCTCCCCTTGATCTGGTGGATGTCTCAGTGTGGCTAGTTTCTATTTTTACATTTCTAGCATCACTTTCATCAACTGATGCAGGAAGTCTCTCTGTTTCAAGTTGACTATTAGTTTTATCAATCTGCAGGATACTTAAAGACTCCTCCAGAACTAAAGGCCTCTCTTGCATATCTGAAGATACGTTAAGTTTTTGCATTAGATCATTACTGCCATTTAATATACAGTCATCTTGAACAGTGAAATTTTCAGAATCTGCCTTGGTTTCCATTTCACTATGTGTTTTCCTTTCATGGTGTGTTTCCCATTTCAACCCATTTACAGGCTCTTCTGCAGTTGCTATTAATTTGTGAGGGTCAGTCCCTGGACTCAGCTGATCTTCCAGTCTATGGAATGTACATTTGTTCCATAGCTTGCATTGTTCATCATTCAAATCCATCTCACACGCTTCAGAATGTGCTAAAGAGACACAGCAGCTGTTATCTTCGTTAAGTGAACTGGAATAGTCATTTGTTTTGCCATCCTTTTTAGAGAGGTTGTGTGGAACTTGAACTTCCAAGCCATTTTCATTTTGGATTCTTTCATATTCATTTACATCAAGAGGCTTAGGAAAAGTTAACGTCTCTTCGCTTCCCCGTGATCCTTCTGTCAAATCACTCACCTCTGAAGGTATGTTATCTATTTGAGACAGGTTTTGCTGAGCAGCCCTTGTAAAGTTGCCATCTTCATAACTGGTAAACTCTGAAACATGGGGTATTTCCGCTTCAAAAGCCACACTCTCTGATGTTGGAAGTGTTTTAATGGTGCTTTCTTTCAGATCCCCATGGGAGCAGAATGTTCCAAGATCAGAAACATATTCATGCTTCAGGAGTAGCTCTGGATTAAACTGTTCAGAAAAGTTAGGGGTTTTCTTATCACTGTAGGCAGATACTCTCCAAAATTCATTTGTGTTTCCTGTAAAGTTTTGCCTATTCACTTGACTTTGGTTTTCTGTGTTATTTTGACTTACAGAGAGGAAATCATCCTCAAACTCTGATGAAAACTTCAGGCTTCCCAACAACTGTTTAGAGTTTTCACCTTCAGTATTTTGATTTTCATTAGATTCAGACTTTACACCTTCAGTGACACATTTGGTCTCACTATTGAAAAGGGAAGTCCATGCATGTGCCCTGCTTTTTAATTGCAGAGAATATTCCATGCCTTTCTCCAAATGCACAGGTGCTGTAGAATTATTGTTTTCACCAAGTGATTCATTCACAAAGATTCTACTACTATCTAGCATATTCATTTCCTGGGTTCTATTTTTAGTAAGATCTTCCCCATGTGCTTGTGCCCTTAACACATCTGCTGCTATTCTGTCAGTATTTAACCTGTGATCCCCATTCACTAAGCCAACTGGAGCTTTTACCCCCACTTCACTTTTTGGCATCAGTAAACTATCATTTATTATATTGGGAGATTCATCTTTCAGAGCACTGAAGTCAACAGGCACCTGAACCGGCTTCTTCTGGACTAACAATTCCTTCCCACTTTCCCCAGGCCATGTGATATTGTACATCTCCTGAACAGCTGAACTTTCTACCTCTAAAGGAGTCTCTCCGTGCACAATAGCTTGCCCTTCTTCTAGATCCATTCTCAGATCATCATCAACTATACAAATACTGTAGAATTCATCTCTGGTACTTATACGGGGCCTGTCAATATCAAGATATGCAAAGCTTGAAGCTGCTGTCTCTCTGTCTGCTCTACCTGAACCTACTGCACTACAATTACTTTTAACAGAATCTACTTCATCCTGCACTGATAAGCACTCACCCATAACTGGCTTGCCTTTTATTCCACATGTACTTAAGGCTTTCGGGAAGATGCTTCCTTGGCTTACAGCCACCGGCACACATGAAGAAGTACTTTCAAATGAATGGCATGGCTTCCCAGCTACAGTAGATCCTGTTTCATTATTGCTATTAATATGGTAGCTGCCTGCATTATTCACACATCGAACATTACCACTGCTGCTTTCTGGAAGATTTTCAGCACCATCCGTATCTTCCATTTGTTCGCACTCTTGTAAACTGCCATACCCATTCAAGACCTTTCTTGGACTATAAGGATAAAGATTAAAAGATATACTGGTGTTGCGGCCAGCTTCAGCAATCCCCACACAATGGCCTGAAGGATATTTAACTGACTCTACGCAATTATTATGAATAGCAGGTGCTCCAGAAACTGCCTCTTGGATTACATGCAGCTCCTTTCTTTCCATGGTCTCCAAAATGGAAGTTAAAGTTTTACTTATCCCGTTTCCTGACGTCTCCTCTTCAGTTGATTTTTGCAAAAGACTCATCTTCTCATTCTTGCTGTTGAGTTCTTTACTGAAACAGCAACCCATTTTTATGTTGCCTTTTACAAGTCCCGGAACTGTGAGCTCTTTACTGCATATACCCACTTCACTTCAAGGCTGCTGGGCAGACAAGCCAACACCCAGTTGCCAAAAATAGCACTGTTTAAACAGTGCAGGGGGTTCATATGCTATTGCCACTCAAAATCCAAAGCCCAGTTCCTAAAATGCCTCTATGTAAAGCCAGCATTATGCTAAACAATGTGACTTTCAGCTATATATTTTTCTGGCTTATACTATGTATTTGGAGCATTTTCTTCATTTTTTCATCTCCCAAACAATGAAAGTGTTCAGAACTTTAGCTGTCTCTCCTCGTAAATGTAAGAATGCCTTGTAAGAACAGACACTCCTATATTGAACTGAATAACAAAAAAAGGGTGCATATGCATCCTAACCTACTGCAATACTGCATGCTAATTTGCTATAATTTTGAATTGATAGAACAAGGAAACTCCGTTAGGGACTCAACAAGATTTTTCTATCCAAAATACCGTGTTTCCCCTTTTTTAAGACGTAGTCATTATATAAGCCATAGCAGGATTTCTAAGCAATTGCGCGATACAAGCCATACCCCGAAAATAAGACATACTGATAGACCCTTCACCCACTAGCAATAATCCCCCTCCTGCCAGCCAACTCCCCCCTTAAAAATCTCTCCCCATTTTGCTGTCGCTCCACAGACACGTATTTCCTTTAAAAGCTTGTAAAAATGCACCGAACAGCCGTAGCTGCTGGCTGCCGAAGCCTTGTGATTTCCCTTCCCCGTTTCTGAGAGCATTTTTTTAGCCAAGCTGTGTAAGCTCTACTTGGTGAAGGGGAGAAAAGTGGGGTGGGGAGGAGATGAAGGCACGAGGAAGAAAAGAGGGGCGATTGAAGAATGCAAAGGCTGTTTTCCCTTTTAGGGAGAGACCTCCGTGCGCGCGTCTGTCTCTCTCCCCCCCCCTGCGTCTCTCTCTCTCTCTCTCTCTCTCTCTCTCTCTCTCTCTCTCTCTCTCTCTCACACACACACACACACACACACACACAGCCCACCTCTCGCTTCCCCCCACCTTTCCCTAAATTCCCTTCCATTCAATGCACGTTGATTTCCTCTTAACGGGAATCTCCCGTGTCTGATTGTTGTCTCATTGCTTTTACCGGGCATAAAGCAGCCTTTTAAAAATCCTGCTGCAGTTTTCTTTCTACCTTATGCTGCTTGGTTGTCTGTGGAGCTGCCCCTTTAAGGATTTGTAAGTAGTCTGGATCGCAGTCCTTGCCTTGGGGACTTTTATTTATTTATTAAGGACTTTTTCCTTCGCTGTTTGCGAGCTGCTAAAAGGAGCTGCTAAACGCTGCTTTACACAAAAGTTAAATTGCCGGTCCTAACAACACGTGCTTCCTCACCTCGCTGGCTCAATTGCTTCTCAATTGCTACCATTTACCAAGTCAGCAATCTTAATTGCTGCTTAGCTGGCTTCTTTGTTCTCAGCAGGTAGCTTCTTTGCTATCAGTGATAGCACTGCAAAGTGCTATGTTGTTGGAACTTCAGACAGTCTTGCAGTCTTGGGCAGCTGGCTGGTAGAGATCCTTACTTGCTTTAGGTATAGGCTACTGCTAGGACTGTATCACACAGATAGATTCCATTATACTGGTTTAGATTTAAGAAGCTCCAGTGTAGCAGATTGCTATTAAGTGAGTCCCCACCTTGGAGGAGAGAGAGAGCAGCCCTTCGCGAACATCCCAGGGCCGGGGAGAGAGGGCTGCACCAGGGACGCACACACCTCCCTTCCCTCAGACTCGTAATAAAAATACCGGTACCAGTAAGACATCCCACCAAAAATAAGCCACCCTGTGGTTTTTTGAGAAAAAAAGTAATAAGACGGTGTCTTAAAAAGGGGGAAACACGGTACAGTTCAAAGCCTCAGAGTTCATTTTAAAGGTACTGCAAATTAAAACCGCTCCAATAATTCCTTGCTTTTTAACTTTTTTGCAGGGCAGGAGAGAGAAGACGACAATAAAGACCATCCTGCTTGCCCACTTTCAACATGTAATTTACATACTATTCTCACATGACCATTTGCACTAACACGATTCACCTCAATTTCTTGATGTGCTGCCCAAAATTGGGGCAGGTGGGGGGGAGGTGTCCAAAGCAATTCAGTTCTGCCCACAAAACATGTGACATGTCCAGGTGGCATGAGAAAGAGAAAGTCCACAAAACCAAACCAAAAAGTGTCCAGAGTTGTTGAGCTTTTTGGGGGGAGCTGCTGACCAACGTTTTGGAGGGTTTTGGGGGGGGGGCACAAAAGTTGCTGCGCTTTTTGGGGGGGAAAGAGAACAGAAATAAATGACGAATAATACCTTCGCTGGAACTAACACGCAGCACCGACATAGTCTGCCAAAGCACCAAAAAACCAGCACAGAAAGGATTAAAAACCAATCTCTGGGTTTTAACAACAGAGACAAGCTGTAGCAGAGACAAGCTGTAGGAGCAGGAGAACAAATGGGGGTGGGTGGTGAAAAACCAACAACAACAGCGCGAATGGGCCAATGGGGTACATGCCAGCAGTGAGGGCTCTGCGAGTCTGCGTGTCACGTCTGACACGCGTGTCATAGGTTCGCCATCACTGGACTAAGGGAACCGGTGGCATGCCGTAATTTCTCCTTTGAATGAATATAACTAGCAAAACCAGAAGCCTGAAAAGTTGCTTTCTGTTTCATATGCTTAGCACAACTAAATGAAATGAGCCAAGAAAAGACTTCTACTTGCTGCAGAACCAATATAGAAAATAACTTATATCACAAGTTACCCAAAGCAGGCATAAGATTCAGGGGACAGAACAGTGGCTAAAATAACCACACTTTCATGCATTCAGATTCATCAAGTCTTCACCATGATACTTACTAGATGAGAACTATCTTTAACTTCTTGTACTTGCTGCACCTGCGGTTCAGCCACAACTTTAGGGTCCTGATCAGAAGTCATGAGCTGCCTGCTTTCTGGCTCCTCAGAGAGAACTGTATTGATCACCACCTAAGCTGCAGGATAGAAGAAGAAAGGCATTAAGAATGCATAGCTCATTTTGTATATTACTAACTGTGGTAAACAGAAGGCAATGCCACTCAATAAGAGTTTACAGACTGCACTGAAAAGTCCAGGGTTTGTACTAGATCTTCCATTTAAAAAACAAAAACAACATGATTGGGTTCTTCTCAGGCTATTCATAGCCTCACTGGCAAAGACAATTTTTTTTCTATAAATACGTGACGAGCTGGAAACTCATTGCTACCACAATGATTCTAAAAAGTATGTCCAAAACTGCTCCATTGTGGTTTGTGTGTTTAGGTTTTTTCCTATTTTTTATTAAAGATTTTATTGGTTTACAGAAATATGTGCAATGTCTCTCGTAACGTTTTTGCAAATTAGCTTGCAAATTTGTTGAGACATTGGGAAGAAAAGGGGGGAAAGAGGTAGATGGGGGAAGGGTGGGTGGGGTGACGATGTTTCTATTTTGCTTACTATATGTGGGTTTTTTTTGTTTATGTCAGCGTTGCTTGTATAGATTCTCTGCTGTTTGCAGCACTGTGCCTACCAAGCTGACAGACTGGCCAGTTGACTCCATGGAAACAATTGGCATTTGCAATAAAGACTGGACAGGTGACTAAACATGTTTGATTAGTAAGCAATGTTTATACATGGGTGTCTCCATATTTGAAAACAAATACAGCCCCAGTTAGATGTGTGAAGTATCGCCAAAACAGACTGGCCAGATTGCTAAAGGATTGAGAAATTGCAATCCGCAAAAGTGTTTTATATAGAGGAGACATGGGCAGGATCTACTTTTTGTTTTTTATTAGAACTCTAGGGTTCTAGTTCAAAATAGTGGCAGGTCAGAGCCAGTTGTCAGCTGAACCTCACTGTGCCACAGACTGGGATAATTTGCATATACATAATGCAAAACTGCATTTAAGTAGAAAAGCCTCTAGTCTTGCTATTGGTAGTCAAATCCTTGCTGGCCAACTGGTGTGTCTACTGCAAAATCACCCACTGATCAAACTTCTGTCTACCCAGACATAAAGACTTTGAAAATGAAAATTTGACAATGCTACACATATCTTGATTTTTATTTTTAATGTAGCCATTCAGGTTAGACAATTTTAGATGCATCATTGCGATTTACACAATTTACCCTACGACATAGAAGTTGGGTGGCACAAATGCCAGGTATCTATCCCACACAGGGATTTTGAACGAAGCACTAGGATAACAGAGTTGTATGGTGGATAGAGCTGACTTCCTCAACCTAATGTTCTTCAGATGTTTGGACTACAACTCCCATCAGCCACAAATGGCATAGCTAATGGTAAGAGGTTTTGGCAGTTTTAAGTCTAAAATGTCTGGCACCAAGTGGAGGAAAGCTGGGTTACAATGATGGATGTAGACTAGGGAGGTCAAATTGTTGTTCAGCCATAAGATCGCTACTTAACTGAAGAGAGGTTTCATAAGAAATTATTCATAATTCAAATTTAATAAATGAAGTACCTATCATGACTTTGCTGCCTGTAAAATTGGATTAACACAATATTAAATCTTCTGAGGCAGCTGCTGCAACAAGTATTTAGCATGACTGAAAGTGCTATAGAAAAAAAACCCCGTTGGAACACACAAGCCTTTCACCAATGCTCCTGGATTGGTACCCTGAAACCCACTTCAGCAGGAAACATCAGCTCTTTGAAATTTACAAAGAAAGCACTGTTGACTAATATGAACAGCTGCACTGCAACATACAACATATGCTGGTTTCACTGATCTTCCCCAGCCTTTCCAGTGAAGCTGTGTTTAGCTTAGGGGAATAGCTGTATCACATTTCTCTATCACAGTTCCCAGGCTGTTGCTTATTATTATTATTATTATTATTATTATTATTATTATTATTATTATTATTTGTATTGCATTTTACAGCTATAAATATATATATATATATATCTTAAATATTAAATCACAAAAAGCAATAATTGAAGCCGATATAAATCATCAAGAACAATCCCCAGGAAGAAAATGAAATCAATTGCAAAGAAACTGTTGTGTATGGTGAATACTATATTTCTGCTTCACAGATGTTTGTGCTAAGAAGACTTATCTCATTTCATCTGTTGCTCTCTCTACACATCTTGTGAAAAAAGAAGCACACTAATTCTTTTAAATGAAATCTGTCATTTTTACATTTGAACTTGACAATCTTTACTTGCAGTGATGGAGAATCCATTCTCCTTTCCTGGTCAAATCTACTATAGCATAAGACAACAAGGAGTTCCGTTCTTCCTGATCAAGACCATTCCATAAATGATTTGCCAGTTTTTAAAAAATAGAAAGGTAATTCGGAATCATAGATTTTAGTTCAGTACTGAAGACACATTACTTTTGAATTTTCAGAAGGAACTTCTTGGCTCTAAACACTCTGCTGCATAAGCTGAAAGCATTCAATGGAGCAAGGCCCATCTTATCAGGATTCAAGTTCAGCTTCTTGTCTCTCATATATGCCACTGCCAATGGGATGAAAAACACTCTCCCAACACTACCTTCTGGATTCTGTACCCTGCACAGACCAGAACCACTGTAGCACAATGACCCCAATTTCCATTCCAGACAGCCACACCATTGTGAAATGGCACTGAAAGTTGCAGAGTGATCAAGAAGCAAGAGCAAGTCACACTCCCCTTGTCCCACTATCTGTAAAGGTCATCCATCAGGTGGAGCAAGACGTGATTCTGTACCATGGCCATATTGGAACCCAGACTGGAACGGATCCAATAATGTTTGTGTTATCCAAGAATGCTTGCAGATGTCCCACAACCTTCCTCAAGAAGGGGGTATTTGTGAATGCTTGATAGTTACTCCAACCCAAGGGGTTCAGGGCTCATTTGTTTAGAAGTGGCCATACCACCCCTCTCTGAATACAACAGGGACCACTCCCTGAGAGAAGGGCATCAAAATGGGTCCATCACTCTTACAAGGGAAACTGCCACTACCAGTCCAAACTTCACCAGGCAACATTTCAACCATGACAAGGGATTGCATTGCATTGCACACCCACACCCCACCCAGTTACATCTGGACCTTCCCTCATATCACTTGGGTAAAAGACTACATAAAGGGCATGCCCTGCCTCATGTGTTGGTTCTATGACCATTAGAGACAGCTCTATGGTTGTCATGGAGACCATGAAGCCCAAGAGCAGCCTCCACATGCATGCAGAAGGTGCCAAAAACAATGCCAAAGACTGTCTTGGTCACCTCATCAGGGATGTTGGTGGACCACAGGATTTTTGATAGACTAGCAGCATCTAAACCAGGCATCCCCAAACTCCGGCCCTCCAGATGTTTTGGACTACAATTCCCATCATCCCTGACCACTGGTCCTGTTAGCTAGGGATCATGGGAGTTGTAGACCAAAAATCTGGAGGGCCGCAGTTTGGGGATGCCTGATCTGAACCATCCTAAGATCAATAGGTTTTCTGGTAAAGGAGATGGTGCTTCTATGGACCATGTTGTTGTTGTTTAGTCGTTTAGTCATGTCCGACTCTTCGTGACCCCATGGACCATAGCACGCCAGGTATGGTATGGACCATACCAACACACATATCCTCAATCTAGCCTGGTGTTGTACTGAGGACTCATATGGGTACAAATGATTTAGATGAAGCTCACCCAGCTCATCCATCCAAGCATTGGTAACACATGCCAAGTCAGCCCCCTTCATCCACAATCCAGTTGTGAATAAGCAGTCTTATTCTGGACTGACCAGCACTACCAAATCAGACGGCTCAATGTATTCCCACTTTTCAATTTACTATTTTTAGCAAGGTGTAATGATTAGGTGAAGGGGAACTTATGATCACTTAATTTTCACCCAAAGGATCTAAGAAAGGATGAAGCACTTTTAGAACAAAACAAGAACTTGCTTATATTTAAAGAGGTTATAGCTTAATTGTTACTTTTGAAAGGCATAACACTTTGTTTCAATTGAACAACCTTTACAGAGATATTTAAGATCTTTCTTAATTAACTTCACGCTTTTAATCTGCCACTGCTAAAATTCTTTCTAGGATAGCTATTGTCTAACACTCCCAGTCCCTTCCCAAATCTTTCCCTTCTCCTCAGGTAGATAGAACCTTGCCTGCTCACAGACAATCCTGTCTTACCTTCTTCCAGTTCACTATCTGACCCCACTCAGGTAGTCAGGAACTTTCTGTTTGGGTGGGCAGAAGGGGTCTCTATCCCTAATCCCAGGCCCCTTTTTAACCCACAGACAATCTCCAGCAAGCACTCTCTCAGATAGTCCCTATCTCTATCTGACTGTGAACTGTCAGCATCTAATTTAAATTCCTCTCTCTTCTTATTAACTGATCGCTGGGTCACCAGGAAGCAAACCCAGGGCCTGTCAGTCTTCAGAACATTTCCTTTGGTGTAGAATAGATCCTACCACCTGTGGATGAGCCTATCCTTATATCAAGCTCTGGACCACACCCACACCTCAGCTGCATTCACTCGGCCAGCAAACAAACAACACTCCACACTGCAGTCAGCCCTAAAATTCTTATCTGCAGGCAGGTATCTCACCAGACAGACAAACTGATGCGGGCAAAACACCATGCTCTTGCCACTTAAGATGTTCCCTTTCACTATCATAATTGCTATACAGAGGTAAACATCCTGCCAGCAAAAACTTTTTTTGGGTTAATAAGCTACTGAAAAGATGCCAGCAACTCTTTCATTCTCACCACCCTCTGCCTAGGGAGAAAGTGCATCTCTGAATAGGAAGCGGCTCTAGAGTACTGTTTATTCTCCCTTTTGATGTTAGCAGTTTGTATATCATTAACAGACCACATTACACCTTGCACAGCTAGCAGGCATCTGTTTTCAGCTGCTACACAGTAGCCAAGAAATGTTTAGATTCAGGAGGTGGAGATTTTCTCAGCTCTCTCTCATATTCCAAGACAGTGCTGTAAACATTGTCCATTTCAAGGGCAATACAGTATGGAAATACTTTTCACTCTGTCCTTATTAACAACAACTAAAACATTAAATGTACAAGAGGCCTGCAGTCAAAGATCTACCTAGGTATTTCAGATATGTGATTCCTCACTTTTTTCAGATCCTGATTCCCATCTCCTACCCTTATCATCTTTCTTCTGGACAACTGCCTCTTCTGAATCCAATCACTTGTTTTGCTGTGCTTGCTTTCATGTCCTCAGTCCCTTCTTTCCTCTGTCACGACTACTTAACCCCACTTTCCTAGGCCTTTCAGCTTGTCTGTTCCAAGCTCCAGGATCAGACGTCAGCTAATGGTACTTAATAATGAAAACTCCAAAATGGCAGCTATCAGAAATGGCCACAAAAAACTGTAGCTGGCAAATTGTATTAAACAGGATATAAGTTCAGAGTTACAGACATCTTAGTGTGGTTCCTTCCTCATATTCATGGAAGCATCCTGTAAGAGCAGATATTTTGGAAGGGCTTCGAAGGGCATCTAATTCAACTTCTATTGGTTGTGACCCAGTTTTCCATCTTCAAAGATGAAAAAAACTGTACAGACATGTACAGGACTTGACAAACTGCTGGTTGCAATCAAGTACTGCCTATGATGAAATCTGAAATCCACCTGCAACTTTTACATGTAGCAGATAATTTGGGTCTCCCAAATAATTTGGATTGTATCTAGAACAGTTTTACTAAGGACTTGGCGGGGGGCATGACCCACCTGCTGTTTTTGTTGCAAATGGAGATTAGGCTTCACTTCTTTCTCTAAGTTACTGGATGAGACTTGCTCCTTAGTTACTGGATGAGACTTCCCAATCTGTGAGAGACTTGTGCAAAGTTCAGTTAGTTACATGGAGGAAATCTGTGTTCCATTATAGTTTATTGATATACTGTTTTGGGGGCCAAAGGCCCTCAAAGTACCAAATAAAGGTACAATAGAAGTACAATAAACCAAAACCATATAAAATAGTAAAATCACAAAATATACTCCATTCTCACTAGTAGCATAACATGAACTGCTTATTGCAGAAATGAATATTCTGAGAGTTATTTTTCCCCGGTGTAATAAAAAAAAATGAAGTTTGTCTTTAAAATAAGAAGTCAATGATAGGCAACCATCCCTTAAACATGTTAGGACTATTCCTTTCTAAAAATTTACTTGTTCTGGGCCCTTCCTCTGAAGGCAGACAGTTCTGCAGTGGGCACACACATTTAAAAATGTCATTTTATGCAAAGGAATGACACAAATACCCACCCTGATGGCAGCTTATTAGAAAAAGCCATAACCAACTCAGAAAGTAAAGTGACTGAAGACAGTCGCCTCTCAGGGTAAGTGGGTGGAAACCTTATACTACATGATACCAACAAACAAACTTGTCATGGCACACTAGTGCACTCTACCACTTAGTACTGGAATTACTGGTTTAAGTTTTTTAAATATCTCTACGTCTAGCAACCTGCCACTCAAGGAGGGATCAGACAGATGCTAAGCTACCAGCACTCAGCTTTTGAGAGCTGAGTGCCACACAATTTCTATTTTTTACACCAGCCACTGCCACTCTATTCCATGCTCAGTCTTGGAAAGAACGTTAGCTTCTTCTAGTGATCTGGCTGGGCCCCCAGTTCTAGCTTATCCTTGGCTTCAAGCTGAGAGAGAAGGTAGGGAAACAGACTCATTTAACCATTAAAACCAGGGGTAGTCAACCTTTTTATACCTACCGCTCACTAATGCATCTTTTCTTGATGGTAAATTTCCTTACCGCCCACCAGTGCTCGATGGAAAGAGGATTCAGCTGGTGCCGTAGAACCCCCTACCGCCCACCTAGAATCCTGAAACACCCACTGGTGGGTGGGTGGGGCCAGGTTGACAACCTCTGGTTTAAACTACTGTATCTTTTAGGAAAGAGAGCTTACTGAAGATGTGGTCAGTACTGTGACAATAAGAACTGTGCTTCAGAACAGGGTGGATAAAAATCAATGATTTTTTTAAAAAAATCAAAAAATCGATTTTTTTTTATTTAAATCGGATTTTTTTAAATAAAATGCTTTTTGAGGAAAATATATTACCACCCAAAGGTTATTCCATCATGAAATAAAGATTAGTTTTTAATTATGTAGAATAAGGTTGTATATGTTTAATTTTGGGGGTAAATAAATTCCATTAATCCATTCACAATGTCATGCTCTTCCAGAGATTTTTGTAAGATTATTGGGCAGTTTCTCTGCCTACAAGATATTATCACAGGTGCTTGGTTTACTTTTGCAGTTCTCAAAACTGAATTTGACTCAACAGAGATCACATGCCTCTTCTTCACAGCAAAAATGTTATAACATGAACAGAGTTGAGAAAAAGACCTTAATCCTATTGTTCTACAAACCTATGAATACAGAAACAACCCCTTCAGTGCTAAGTTTCAAGAAGTTCAGTGAATAGAATAGAAACAATATTTTTCTGATTGTTTGGAGTGGACAGTATTTAAGTTTTTCATGTGTAGGCTGGGCTGACAGTGTAAGTTTCTTAAAATATATACTTTTTGTTTTTGTTTAGCCAAATTAGTTAACAAACATGGATGTTTGTTTAAGCAAAAAGCATATGCTGTAATGTTATTGTTTCAGTTGAATAAATCTATTTAAATTGTTATTATTAAGGTAATGATTATTTTTCTCCTTCCTAAGTACAACAGTAAAGTTGTCCAAATATGAATGATTAACCTATTAAACTGGGGATAAAAAACTAATATGAAAAGTTGTTATTCTAAAAATCTTCATCTACTTGCATATTAAAAGTTATACCAGCAAGAATTAGTCTTTATGTAGAAAACTATGATTTAAATCAAGCCTTACTGACTAGTGATTTAAATCGTGATTTAAATCAGTTTGATTTAAATCAAATCCACCCTGCTTCAGAAGCTAAGCCTCTGTAGATGATAGTCTAACTCTAGTGATAACGTAACAATCCGACGCCTAATGGATGTCTCTACAGCTTAAATTTTTCACTGCTGAGGTTTGCAGTAGCTTCCAAAGCAAAGCTCCTGTCGTCACATTATTGGTTGTATTTAATTTAAAAAAAGTTCTCTTATTATAGTAGGTCATCTAAAGGGATGAGGCCTTCCAAGCTACTCCAGATAATACATTTAGCAGCCTTCAACAACAAACAACAAGAAGAACAACAACAAAGAATCCATCTTGGATCACATTTGTACAGAACTTGCATTTAATTGAACATGGTCAGAGTGCTCTGGACAATACAAATAGCTGTGACAGAGCTGAACAATCCAACAGCTTTGTGGTTTTGCCAAAGACAACTCAGCATTCTAGGTGCATAACAGACAAAGTCTAATGGCTGTTGCCCTGGTTCAAAGTTCAAGAAGCAGCCTCAGAGGATTTTTCTTTTAAACACAAAAACAAAGCACATACTGATGTTTATTAGCTCTTCTCTCATTGACTGTACCACAAAGTAGTGGCTAGGAGACCACCAAAGTAAAGAAAAAGACTAAAAAGTTTCAGATAGCTTTTAAAATACAGTGGCAGTATCAAAATTTCTCCCATAGTGCTCAATGAAAGTTTAGAAATTAAAGAATTTTGAGCTTCTATTCAACCATTTCGGATATGCACCCAGGAGGAAAATTAAGACCTTCATTCAAGAGTCATGCTCCCTGTGCAATTCAGCTTACTGGAGTGTGTCTATCACTTTTGATGCATGGCAATGAGATAGTTTTTTGTTTTAAAAGGGATGTCAATTATTGTGCATCTGCTGCTGCTTGTCTGGGGGATGATTTCTTTACTTGTAAATAGTAAAGACATGGTGCTCATAGTTCACTTTTAATGATCAACTTATAGAATCATAGAATCATAGAGTTGGAAGAGACCACAAGAGCCATCCAGTCCAACCCCCTGCCAAGCAGGAAACACCATCAAAGCATTCTTGACATATGCCTGTCAAGCCTCTGCTTAAAGACCTCCAAAGAAGGAGACTCCACCACACTCCTTGGTAGCAAATTCCACTGCTGAACAGCTCTTACTGTCAGGAAGTTCTTCCTAATGTTTAGGTGGAATCTTCTTTCTTGTACTTTGAATCCATTGCTCCATGTCCGCTTCTCTGGAGCAGCAGAAAACAACCTTTCTCCCTCCTCTATATGACATCCTTTTATATATTTCAACATGGCTATCATAACACCCCTTAACCTTCTCTTCTCCAGGCTAAACATACCCAGCTCCCTAAGCCGTTCCTCATAAGGCATCGTTTCCAGGCCTTTGACCATTTTGGTTGCCCTCTTCTGGACACATTCCAGCTTGTCAGTATCCTTCCTGAACTGTGGTGCCCAGAACTGGACACAGTACTCCAGGTGAGGTCTGACCAGAGTAGAATACAGTGGTACTATTACTTCCCTTGATCTAGATGCTATACTCCTATTGATGCAGCCCATAATTGCATTGGCTTTGTGTAGTACTTTACATTTCTCCTTGTTAAAATTCATCTTGTTTGCTTTGGCCCAGTTGTCTAATCTGTTAAGGTCATTTTGAAGTGTGATCCTGTCCTCTGGGGTATTAGCCACCCCTCCCAATTTAGTGTCATCTGCAGACTTGCTCAGGATGCCCTCAAGCCCATCATCCAAGTCATTGATAAAGATGTTGAATAAGACTGGGCCCAAGACAGAACCCTGTGGCACCCCACTAGTCACTTCTCTCCAGGATGAAGAGGAGCCATTGATGAGCACCCTTTGGGTTCGATCAGTCAGCCAGTTACAAATCCACTGAATGGTAGCCTTGTCTAGCCCGCATTTTACCAGCTTCTTTACAAGAATATCATGGGGCACCTTGTCAAAGGCCTTGCTGAAATCAAGATAGGCTACATCCACAGCGTTCCCTTCATCTACCAGGCTTGTAATTCTGTCAAAAAATGAGATCAGATTAGTCTGACATGACATATTGTTCAGAAACCCATGCTGACTTTTAGTGATCACAACGTTCCTTTCTAGGTGCTCACAGACCGTTTGCTTAATGATCTGCTCTAGAATCTTTCCTGGTATTGATGTCAGGCTGACTGGGTGGTAATTGTTTGGGTCCTCTCTTTCCCCCTTTTTGAAAATAGGGACAACATTTGCCCTCCTCCAGTCTGCTGGGACTTCGCCTGTTCTCCAGGAATTCTCAAAGATTATTGCCAGTGGTTCTGAAATCACCTCTGCCAGTTCTTTTAATACTCTTGGATGTAGTTCATCTGGCCCTGGAGACTTGAATACATCTAAACTAGCCAAGTATTCTTGTACTACCTCCTTACTTATTCTGGGCTGTGTTTCCCCTGCTGAATCATCTGCTCCTTATTCTTCAGGTTGGGCATTGTTTTCTTTTTTGGAGAAGACTGAGGCAAAGAAGGCATTGAGGAGTTCTGCCCTTTCTCTATCCCCTGTTTGCATTCCACCATCTTCTCCTCTAAGTGACCCCACTGTTTCCTTGTTCTTCCTTTTGCTACAGACATACCCATAAAAGCCCTTTTTGTTGCTTTTAACCTCTCTAGCAAGCCTGAGTTCATTCTGTGCTTTAGCTTTTCTGACTTTGTCTCTACACGTGCTGGCTATTTGTTTGAATTCCTCTCTGGTGATTTCCCCCTTTTCCCAGGTTTTGTACATATCCCTTTAAAATCTCAACTCAGTTAAAAGTTCTTTAGATAGCCACCCTGGCTTCTTTTGGCACCTTTTTGTTTCCGTCTCATTGGTATTGCCTGAAGTTGTGCTTTTAATATCTCCCTTTTAACAAACTCCCAGCCATCATGAACTCCCTTCCCTTTTAGTATTTCTGTCCATGGGATCTCAACCAGCATTTCCCCAAGTTTTCTGAAGTCGGCTTTCTTAAAGTCTAGGATTTGAGTCTTAGTATGCTTGGTTGCTCCTTTCCGCTGAATAATAAACTCCAGAAGAGCATGATCACTCCCACCTAATGATCCTGCCACTTCTACCCCACTAACCAGGTCATCACTATTGGTTAGGACCAGATCTAAAATGGCTGATCCTCTTGCTGCTTCTCCCACTTTCTGGACAATGAAATTGTCTGCAAGGCCAGTGAGGAATCTGTTCAACCTTATGCTCTTGGCTGAGTTTGACATCCAACAAACATCAGGATAGTTGAAATCCCCCATTACTACTATCTCACTTCCTTTCGAATGCTTGGTCATCTGTTCCAGGAAGGCATCATCTGTGTCCTCAGTTTGGCTTGGGGATCTATAGTAAACTCCCACAATGAGATCACTGTTATTTTTCTTTCCCTTAATTCTGACCCAGATACTCTCAATTTGGCTTTGAAATTTTAAATCCTGGATCTCTTCACAGGTATACACATCCCTGACATATAACACTACTACTCCTCCTTTCCTGTTTGGTCTATTTCTCTGAAATAGATTGTATCCCTCTATTACTACATTCCAGTCATGAGACTCATCCCACCAGGTTTCAGTGATGCCTATTATGTCATATTTAGTTTGCTGTACCAAGAGCTCAAGTTCATCTTGTTTATTTCCCATGCTTAGTATACAGACATTGAAGACCATTGATCATTCCCCCATGTCTCTTATTTAAGGATATTTTCCTCCCACCACTAGGTCTGTGTGCTGTTTGCTCCATTTGGTCCTTGACATTTGTATGGTCATCTTCAGCACTTGATAGACTCCTACCTTCAGGACCACTGTCTCCCTCCCCCACATAAGTCAGTTTAAAGCCCTCCTGATGAGGTTTTTGAGTTTCGTGGCAAAAACATTCCTCCCAACCTTTGTGAGGTGCAGCCCATCACTTGCCAGTTGAACCCCTTATGTTGAACCCCTTGCCGCCCCAGGACTGTCAATGATAGAAAAGTTGGGAGAAGCCCAAACACAATAAGGTAAAATGGTATGAAATGAGGAAAAATCTGTGTAGTGGCTGCTGGCACAGTACCCTTCCTCCACTGTCCATGCTTCACTGTCAGGGCAAACACTACCCTTCATTTCCAATAGAAAGTCACAAAAGTCCAGGAAGATCCTAAACAGCTGCGTCCTCACACCCTTTATGATGCAGCCTGGCTTTTATCTCCCATCACGTGGTGCTGAAATCTGGTGAGAAGGGAAGCTGCAGTGTTACCCTACCACAGTCCCTTCTAAGAAACCATTACCAGTCCAGTTTGCTACCAATAATGCATCAGGATGCCAGTACTCAAAATCAGCCATTAGGCATGATAGGCAATTGTTATTTTTATATTCTTAACTGCATTGTGTTTTATGATTCAGCACATTGATTGTTATTTAGGGCCTGAAACTACGCTAACACCACCTGCCAACTTAAGTATCATAAGCCTCTGGCTCAGAGTGACTGCAGCAGAGACCATTTATAGACACCCCAATGACACAACTGGACTACATACTTGCTTCTTAAGTCATTATTACGCAACTTCAGTAAAATCCATGATACAGGAACCAACTGCGTATTGTGACACTTTGGCTTGTACAGTTAAATTACTGAAAGCGATTTCATCACAACACAGGGACAAACCCTTTACTATCAAGGATCTCTGGAAAACAAGATCTGAACGAGGTTGAATTAAATAAATAAGGTTTTCAAAAAAGATTTCCCTTGCAATCAGCTCCAAGGTAAGAACAGGGAAATTTAATCCAAGAAACTTGCTATAACCAGCTATTCCCATCCCCCCCAACATTAGCCAAAGGCAGGAGTGAAGCAAGAATGCCAAATTGATTCTTATGTTTGCTTAAACCAAATCCAATTTGATTTCAGTCCCTTATGAAAAAGGCCTTCTTAATGTCTTCCTTCTCTAATAAAATAGTATTTATTTCAGGAAGACAAGCTGCAGGTTCAAGAACAAGCATTACTGCCCAATGTAAAGCCATTTCCTAGGGGCTTCATCAATGCTCAACACTTCTAAGGCAGCAAATAATAGAACTAGCATTCTGGCACCGATTCAAAGGTTCAGGTCAACCCATAGCTGCCAAGTTCTCCCTTTTTTTAAGGGAAATTCCCTTATGCTGAATAGGCTTCCTCGCGAGAAAAGGGAAAACTTGGCAGCTATGGGTCAACCATTGTTTAGCTTTGCTCTATTCTGCTCCCTCAATAAGGGATAAACTAAAATATCCAACCAAGAATGGCTGCCCATTTAAGCATAAAATCGCAATGCCTCAACACTAATAATCAAGCTGTTTTGGAAAGCATTAGCTTGGTGACTCATCAGTTTTGCTGAGCTGTCATTAGCAGCAAGTTTCTGTTGAGGAACTACATGGGAAGGTGGTATAACCTGAAATGAGGTATTAACAATGGATTTTAAAATGCAGCTTTGATCAAGTGAAAGGATTCCAACACGCTGAAAACTCTAAAGCCTGCTCTTTGAAAAGTTTTCATTCATACTTTCTCTTGCAGGATTCCTGCACCACTATGTGAAACTGCTTACCTTAATAGAGAGCACAGAGAACACTGCTTAATCACACCGAATATTTAAGCAACATTTTCAATTTTAACACAAGATGAAGTTTGCTCTAAAAATACACCCATCTGGAGAAGTGCATCACTTTTCAGCTGAAAAAGTTTGACTAGAATACGGGAAAGAAACATGACAAAACTCCAGATGTCAAGCTCAACAGGTTCACTGGCAGAATTCAACTTTATTCTCTTATGAATTATATAAATTTATAAATAATGTTCAACTTTATTATACTTTATTTCACAATAAAGTTTTTAAAGTATAAAATCATAAATTTCAAACTTGACGGCTTGGTTCCAAAATGACTGAGCTGCAGAAGCAGAAGGTACTTGCACTTGTGCTAGGCTATGGTTATCATTAATTTCTCTTCTTCTAATTCTTCATTCAAAACTGATTCCAGAGGATCAGGAGATCTTTCAGAGTGTTTTTAGCCGCACAGGAGGCTGAAACCAAAAGGGAAATGGAAACACCTCTGCACACAAGTAAATGTGCAACAGAAAGGTCTCCCCAGCAGTTATTTTGCTCCAGCAGTTATTTTGCCCAGGTGACTTGAGTTCACACTAGTGTAGGGACTACAAAGCTTACCATATTTTTTGCCCCATAAGACGCACTTTTTCCCTCCCAAAAAGGAAGGGGGAAAGCCCGTGTGTCCTATGTAGCGGAGGCCAGAACCAGAGCCGCGAAGGCGAGAGCCAGAGCCTTCCTTCCTTGTCTCTCTTTCTTTCTCCCTCATCCCTTCCTTCCCTCACTCCCTCTTTGAACTTGCATAAAATATTGGGGGAGGGGCAGGGAAGCCCCACTTCACATACCGTATCAGCCTTTCTCAACCTGTGGGTCCCCAGATGTTGTTGAACTACAACTCCCATCACTCCTAGCTAGCAAGGCCAGAGCTCAGGGATGATTGGAGTTGAGGGATGATGGGAGTTGTAGTCCAACATCTGGGAACCCACAGGTTGAGAACCGCTGCAATTGATCTCAAGACAAAGTGCATGCACACTATATGAATGACAATGCCCATCAACATGGGGGGGGGGGAATGACTTCCTCAAATATTTAATGGAGGGGGGCGAAGGCACCTAGGCCTCTAGGAGTTGGCTGCTATGCCTAGGACAATTCAAGAAAGCAAAATATTTTTTTTCTTGTTTTTCTCCTCTAAAAACTAGGTGTGTCCTATGGTCAGGTGCGCCTTATGGAGCGAAAAAATATGGTAGTTTCTATATTGAAATATATTGTATACCAAAAGCAAACTTTCATTTTCAAAACACATACACTAACTTGTTAATTTTGTAACAGCCTCCAACTCATTTACCCTGCTTACGGTTACAAAATTCAGTAATTTGATGCTGAATGGATAGCTTTGATTTTAAAACAAACAAACAAAAAAGCCACTTAATTTTATTTCCAAAACAAATTGGAACACTCTCAGCTCCCGGAACTAAAGTTACCATAGCCTTGTAAATCAGAATATACTAACTACAGAAGCTTGCCTTTCCCACACCATCATGTTGCTACCTATAACACATCTCACGGAAGCTATGAATTTCAAAGGTATGTCACAGACGTGACAAAAAAAACCCAACAACTTTGTATTTTGAACTTAAATTACTTTGCCTGACAATTCTGAATATATATTTCAGTATAGCATTGTCAACAGGATGGAAGTATTTACCCGCCCATTTCTCTCTGGAACATGCACCTGCAAATTGCCTGTTTCAGTATCATCCAAGACTACAAAACAATCGAACAGCTCTTCACAGAAGGGATCCCCAAACATCTATATGCAATCATATATTTGAACAAATTGTTATATTGTTTTTAGAATGTGTAAAAATGATTTCAATGCTTTCAGAGTTTGCTGAAATGCTTTGTTTTTAGAACTCGTGCTTTATTTTGTTATTATCTTATACACCACTTATGCTATAGTCTAGATTTTTTAAATAAAACAAAAACAGTGCACAACAAAACTTTTAAAAATCAACGTAACTTAGACCCCCAAGGCTTCAATTCTAACAATTTATACGGAAGTAATTTCTACTGAATATAGCATAACTAATTTCCAAGTCAACATGCACAGACACTGTAAAACAGGAAAAAGACCAAGAATGCTGGGGTTACAAGTCTAAAAAGCAGGAAAGAAACCCCAAAATGAAATGAATATGTGGGTATCCTTTTGGCACAACTTTAAAGAGGCAAAAAAGAGCACATAGGAAACATTGCATAAGAGTCTTTTTATCAATGATTCCTCTTCACAGGTTTTAACTGTTAATGTTAGAAAAACCTCAAGCTGGCAACCATTTATCACAAAACTATGTTAGTGATTCGTAAGTTAACAAAACCCATGCCTCTTCTGCACAAGTTTACTTCCTTTAATATAAAACAGAGTTTGCCGTAAACTCAAGCAGAACTTCTTCTATGCTACCCGGAATCAACTCAGGAACATGTGAAGTAATGGCTGCTCTCTGAGTACTAGGAAACTGAATCCCACAACCCCTCAAACAGAGCCCCCAGATGAACTCCATAAGAAAAAAGTTTCCAGGGTGGCTTTTTCTTTCTTGGCAGCTGCTACAAGTGCAAATGACTAATTAAAGTTCACTTCCATCTTCTCCTTTGAATCAGCCTCAGGGCAAGGAAAAGGTACGTAAGAGGGAAGAGCTCTTTTCAGTGATAATGATCACAAACACAGAAAACCAACCAACAGAAGTAACCTTTAAAATTTGCCCAAAATGGGGCTCATCAGTTTACAAAAATTCAGTCAGCAATGAACTGAGCATCTCTTATGAACATTTTTCTAATGTTGACATAGTAGACTCACTGGAGAATATGCAAGTCAGAGGCTGCTAGTCACCAACACTATGGGGTGGCAATGGCAGCCATGCAACTTGTTAATGAGAATGCTAATCTAAGTTCAACGACATAGTGAGGCCAAGTTACAGGTAGGTAGCTGTGTTGGTCTGGCGTAGTCGAAACAAAATAATTTTTTTTTCTTCCAGTAGCACCTTAGAGACCAACTAAGTTTGTCATTGGTATGAGCTTTCGTATGTCATTGGTATGAGTCTCTAAGGTGTTACTGGAAGAAAAAAAATTTTATATAGTGAGGCCAATGTACGTACAGTGGTACCTTGGTTTATGAACACAATTGGTTCCGGAAGTCTGTTCATAAACTGAAGCGTTCATAAACTGAAGCGAACTTTCCCATTGAAAGTAATGGAAAGTGGATTAATCCGTTCCAGACGGTCTGCGGAGTAACCGTTCATAAACTGAAGCGAACTTTTCCATTGAAAGTAATGGAAAGTGGATTAATCCGTTCCAGATGGGTCCGCGAAGTACTTAAACTGAAGTGTTCATAAACTGAAACATGGGTGTAATTGGTTCCGGAAGTCTGTTCATAAACTGAAGCGTTCATAAACTGAAGCGAACTTTCCCATTAAAAGTAATGGAAAGTGAATTAATCCGTTCCAGATGGGTCCGCGGCGTTCATAAACTGAAAATTCATAAACCAAGGTGTTCATAAACCGAGGTTCCACTGTATAGTGTTTGTTCCAGGCAAGGCCAAGCAGCTGTACGAGTTTCACAAACTTCATTAGATCTGAGAAACAGGAATTTAGGCCCTTTTTAGCATAAAAGCGTTTTGTTCCCTTTGACTACATATTTAAAAGACTGGGCATAACAGGAAACATGGCAGGACAACTTCTGCATTTCCCCTCTAGCATCACCACACCAGTTTCTGAATAACTTTTCTGCTCATTCATAAAAATTCTAACAATTCCATGGATGTTTAATGAGAGTCAAGGTTGCTTCCCCTTTTAAAAGAATTTAGTGTAAAATGAGAAAGAAAATGAGAAAAATTTGGTGCCTCATAGAATTACACTACTTTATCATACAGGAATTTCAGTGTGGTTATATTTATCATTTTATTCTATTCATGGAATTTATGTAGGCCACCTAGTAACACTGTTATAGTAAAATATATTATAAAACAGCTCCAGCGAAAAAGAGCCCTGCTCAGGTCTTAGGGAGTTGTGGGTATCAAACATGTGAAAGGTCGCTAGGCAGCACCCCCAAACTCAGCGCTCCAGATGTTTTGTCAGGGATGATGGGAATTGTAGTCAAAATATATCTGGAGGGTCGAGTTTGGGGATGCCTGGCCTAGTATTTGCAACCTAGGGATAAGAACCCCGAGGGGAGGGTTTTTTTTACAGGTCAAGATCTACAGCTGAGCAATACCTTCAATAGGACCAACCAAAATGTTAGTTCTCTACATTTCTTCATCAGGCAAGATGCTACATAGAAAGCAAGTGGAGTGGTATGTAGAAGCACCCTCATCAGACTAATGCCAATCATGTGCTCACTGTATATGTGTGGTTGGTGCATAGGCCTCTTCACACATTTGGAACAGCATTTGATATTTGCCAGGTGCCATGCACATTTTGCAGCTGACTATCAGCCACTTGCGACCCAGTGAAGATGCCTGGTGGCCAGGATGGTGCCTGACGTCTCCACCATCTGGAGGTGCATGCCAGGGGATCCTTGGCTATTTTCACACACTAATACCCCATCCTGTAGAATTCTATCCATCATATTTTATCTGTACAATCAGAATGAATTTCAGGAACCAAAAAGTCTTATTCAAAGACCATCTGGCCCCCAAATGGCAATGGTTTAAGGAGCCATTTGGCACCTAGCTTATATATCTCAGTTTCTAACACTGATTTGGAATACAATGCCCAAACAGAGCTAAAGGAGTTCCAGATAAAGCCAGTTTTACAGCATGGATAAAAAAATATAGCAAGTAAACAGTGTTACAATGTACAGCTTTTAAGGATCCTCAAAACTAGTATTCCTCTGGCACCAAAATGACCATAAAGGCAGTGCCAGGCAAGCCTCATCGGGGAGGGCATTCTACGACTGGGGTGCCAGCACCAAGGAGGCCCACTGAGTCACCGCTAGTCATCCTGCTCACTTATTTGGCAGGGGCACCAAAAGAAGGTCTGTGAAGAGGACATTAACATTCAGGTCAGTACATGTAGAAGGCAGCAATCTTTCAGGTGCCCTCTTTAATTTGGCCTCATAATGGACTGGAGCCAGTGCACTTGATAAAGCACTGGTACAAATATGATTGAAATCTTGCAGTTTGCAGTCATACTTTGGACGAGTTAAGTTGCAGGCTATTTTCAAAGGCAGTCCTAATTACAAAACACAGCGAGGCTTAACAAGAAGTTACTGGGGCATAAGTAACTGTGGCCAGTGTACTTCCAGCCAGGTAGAGTCACAGCAGGTATATCAGACAAAGATGATAAAAAGGCACTCTGAGGAATAGCTGGACTTCAAAGGTAGAACTGGTCTTTCAATTTGATATCATAATTAGCTTTTGAGCCTACTGGGTTTTGAAATAAGGGTGTGACTTTAAGAAGCTTGAACTCAACTCATGTTAAGGAATACCATATTGATGAGCAGCGTGTGGCAATACAAACAGGGTAGGCTTTGTTTCTATTAGATGCCTTGGTTAAAAAAGAAGCGGTATATCAATCATATGTGGAACTGGGAATGATTAATTATGACTATTGTAGCAAACATTTGCACCACTGCTTGGCAGGAAGACATGAATTACTTGCTTTTCAAACAAGTATGGTAGCTTGTCATTACTAACATGCTACACTTCCTGCTCATCTGGGGTTTCCTAAAGCTAAAAACATAAAACGTGCCCTGCTGCTATTAGCATTGCACCTAAAGTTCAAACTATAATGTTTTCTGCTAGATCACAGGCAAGGAACCTCCAGGTTTGGGGGAGAATCTTGGTCTGCTAGAGGGTGCAATTTCACCCATGAGGTCATTTTCCCAAAGCCACCTGCCCACCAGCAGACATCACTGCCGACGTCGGCTCATAAATGTGAGCAAAGAGTTTAATCCTGCATTGGCTGTGCAATCCTGTTCCAGCAGGATCTGGTCCATGAAGCCGAAAAGCTTCCCTACCCATGTACTAGATGGACTGTGTTTTAAAGTTCCTATACTAAAATCTGGTTCGAAATTATTTCAAGGAGAGAAATAACAAACTAGGAAGCATATCATCCTCCAAGAAAATTACTTTACCCTCCAAGCAGGATGCAACAATTTCCTTTGTGGAAACAAATTTTAGTTACATTTGTATACCTTTTTCACTAACGCACTGAGCAGTGACTGAACCTCATAGCATGCTAGGAGAGGGTTGGTTAGTCAGGCTAATCAAGCTGTTCTGGGTCAACTGAGGTTGATAGTTTCAGATACTTGCTATTATAAGTAGCCTGAGTTTTCAACATGCAACCAAGTATTTCCAGTTATGCTAAGGCCCTGTCCATTACAGATTGCCTGCTTGAGCTCACACACTACTGACTAGCAATATCTTTCTGACAGTTGCTTAAGTAGCATTTAGGAAATCTTGAGCTCTTTGTTTTTCACTACCAAGGAAAAGCCTGTCCTTTATATTGTTGCTTAATTGGTTGCAGTGTTCATGAAGTACAATGGTGGCAACAACCGTCAGCTTATGAAGCAATGAAAGTTTTGTATCGCACTTCAAGTAGTCATTAAGGATGTGATGGGATCTAAATGTAAATCCCTATATCTATTTTCATACCAAGTGAGCCTCAAGAGTACTCTTATATGGAACCTGCAGGCTGCACACTGGCTTGTTGGGGGGGGGAGAAGTGAGCCCAAAATTTGATACCCCTCCCCCAGCCCTCACACTGCCTTCCCAAAGCCGAGTAAGAGGTAAGTGAGTGAGTCAGTCACTGTTTTTTGAGAAAGAGGCACAAGGCTCTGGCAGGGTCCTAGCGGTCTCCTATCTCCTTCCCAAAGCTGGGGAAGTGGTAAATGAGCTTTGGGAAAGAGGCAAGACGACTCTAGCCCAGCAACTCCCTTACCTGCCTTTGGGAAGGCAGCAGAAGAGCAGCTGCAGGGATGGTGTGTCAAATGTTGCAGAGGGCCAAGACCTCAAGGACCACATGCAATCATCGGGCCCTGTTTTGGACCACCCTGCCCTTCAATTTTAATCAATGAGAGAATGGGGAGGACAACTCAGTACAATTCAGTTCAGCATACTTCACCAGCAAGTACCCTGTTTCTCCGAAAATAAGACGTAGCCATAAAATAAGCCGTAGCAGGATTTTTAAGCATTCAAGGAATATAAGCCATGCCCCGAAAATAAGACATAGTGATAGCTGGAACCTCACCATACAGGCAACTGGTGTCAAGATTTAAACAGCTTTGCTAACAAGGAAATCAATGTTCTTTTCTGTTTAAACATAAGGGAATGGTGTTGTCACTGGAAATCATTCTACAATACTAGAAAAGGCTCATTTTGCTTCTCGGTTTAAAGAAGGAAAATACGAAAAAGAAGCGGGAGAACTGCAGGGATGACACAATAGCAAGAAAACATGAGTGGTGATTCAAAAAGAGTGTTCCAGTTACCTATCCAGATTTACGGTATATGCACTACAGAATTTTAACAATGTGTCTTTGAAATACTAGTAAGCCTACTATAAAAGGTTATTTTTCAGGCTCTGAAAAATAATTTATGTTAGTCAACCAAAATCTGCACCAATTTCTTCCACTGGCTTATATAGCTTGTTCTCAAAGTTTGAGCTTAGTACGTCCATAGCAGATCATTTGGCCATGCAGCACACCACAGCAGCAAAATCATGCTGTAGCCAATAAATCAGACCAACTTCCTGAAAGTGTAGATGTAAACTTAAAATGAACAGGGTCACCACTAGTCTGACTTTTGATCTGTCATGCTCAGATCTGCCTACCAAGTTACAAGTGTGGCTTTTGATTTTTCGAACAACTTCTCATTTATTGTATCAATTTTCATTAGAGGCACCTAGGGCAATGCCACAATTAAAGCACACACAAAGTGATCCTTTGTAGAAGTGTTAAATACCGTAGTTTTGCCTGTTTCAAACAGGTTAAATTTTAGTATTACAGAACTCTATTCTAGACAGTCTGATTACGGAATATATAAAGCTGACATTACTGCGCATATGAAAATACAAAATTCCTAGCTTGTGCTAAACTTACCTAGACTTTTGTACAGGAGAGGCAGTAGCCTAGACCAACATTTATAATTTAGCATACAAGTTGCACAATTGGATGTTTTCATAGGCTTCAAGTTCGGAAAACAGTGTTCAATGTGTTATGCATTTGACTAACATGTTTTGTCAAAAGCTAAACCAAGTTTTTGTTTGGGTGACACATACGTTCTCTCAATTACACATACCTTAGAAGTCTAATGTTTAAAGATAGCTTCCTCTGTTAAGTATTTCTGGCAATTAGTTTGCCACCACTGATGACTGTTCATGTACTTGCTCCCAGTGTCACACATACTGAAGCAGAATTTCAGCCTATTTCCTCAAATGTTCTAGCTTGCCTGCCACTTAAAGACAATACAAGCCATACACATGCATTCTGTGCAAGCATGTATTTATAACTAAAACATGATTGTCAAAGATCCTCATGCCACTCTTCCAACCCTGCATTTCCCATTTTGCAACTTGGTGTAGCAACAGTTTCAGGAGTCAAGTGATTTACGCACAATGACCCAACACTTGCATTTACACAGAGCAGCTCTCAAAAGAGTAAAACTATAGCAATCCGAACAACAGGTGGATTTTTGTTTAACAATGACTTGAAGGTGTACCAAGAAGCCAAAGAAGGGAAACTTCTTTAGACTTCCGCCCACAAACATCACTCCCACAATACTATACGGCAAACTTCAAAATACATTTTTAAGAAGGCATGGGGTTAGCCAGTGAAAGTAAAAAACAAAACAGTAGGCTAATACAATCTGTTTGCATGAGCCTAATCAGCTCTTTGGATCCCAAACAATATTTTGAAATCACATAATATTCACTGCATTATTATTTTTTACTTGTTTTATTTCGCCAGGTCTAGAAAAAGATATTCATACTACAATAGTACCTTGGAAGTCCATTCAACTTCCAAAACATTCAAAAACCAAAGTGCAGCTTCTGATTGGCTGCAGGAAGCTCCTGCAGCCTATCGGAAGCCATGGACGCCCCATCAGACATTTGGCTTCCAAAAATAGTTCACAAACCGGAACAGTCACTTCTGGGTTTACGGCGTTCGGGAGCCAAAACGTTTGAGAACTAAGCTGTTCGGAAACCAAAGTATGACTGTATTATGCTTTCCTTAAGACACAAAATATAGGAAGCTGCTTTATACCAAGCTAGACCATTGGACCATCTAGCTCAGTATTGTCTACACTGATTGGACCTGGTTCTGCAGGGTTTCAAGCACAGGGGAATTTTCAGTCCTAATGGAAATGCCAGGGATTGAATCTGCATACAAAGCAGATGCTCTGAGCTACAGTCCTTCACAAATAACTCTTACATTTTCGATTTCCAACGAAACAAAACGAATTGCACCCATGTAGTTCTGTTGTTTACAGCCAAATTTGGCCTCCATCACAGAGCCTGAATCAAACAATACCGCCGCTACCGAGTCAGCAATGTTAGAAATATATAATTGCCAAATGGTACCTTACAGATGGGTTATAGTCGCTGCAATGGAATGTCTAGGTGCATTTTTAAATGCACTTATTCTTTATTAATTGTTATTATCATTATCAGCAGCAGCATCAATTCTACACCTCTTTATCTTTTAAAGAACAAATCTCAAAGTGGTTTACAACACATTAAAAGATAAAATAAAATAATCCAGAATAAAACAAATTCAAGCTTCAGTTAAAATATTTCAGATCTTTCTCTAAGTGACATTTTGCTTTCCCCAATCGCCAACCAGGCACCCAGAGATCTCCATGTGGTTACAACTGCACACGCACAAGTTGCAAAATGCTCCTGACTTATTTCTAACACTTGTAGTCAGCATAGCTCTTACATTGATAGAATAGATAGCCATTGCTCACTTTAAGGGTTGAAGAGGCTTCCAATGTTTCTCAAGTAGAAAAAAATAATTCTGGGTATCAACAGGCTAAAGCAGACATCTAGAAAAAGGAACAATATATTTGGAAAGAGGGATAAAATCTCAGTTGCTGTATTTCATTAGAAACAATTAATAGTCCAGCAGCATTGAACCAGGAAGTATTCATTAACGTATCCTCAACCCTAAACCATAAGAGCCCAAACCGTTTTTAAACTCTCCGATTTGGATCCAAGTAAAACAAGCAAATTTTAACGACTTTGCTTGTACCAGAACTTTGGGTCAATACCATGTAATATTACTGCTATTTAACAAAATCAGTACCGTACTCTTTATCACCTAAGATTTAAAATAAAAGCTAAAATGGTTAGTAAAAGTAACCATTATTCTATTATCAAGAATTGTCTTAAATATTTTGTGTTATCTCTCCTGCAGTTTAGCACCAGTAATTTCCTACAAGGACACACTACAGCAGGCATCCCCAAACTTCGGCCCTCCAGATGTTTTGGACTACAATTCCCATCATCCCTGACCACTGGTCCTGTTAGCTAGGGATCATGGGAGTTGTAGGCCAAAACATCTGGAGGGCCGCAGTTTGGGGATGCCTGCACTACAGTGTAGTAGTTAAGAGTGTTGGTCTGGGATATAGAAGACCAGGATTCAAATCTGCACTCAGCAATGAAGCTCACAGTCTCTTAGCTTTAACCTACCTGACATGGTTGTTGATTTGGTTACTCTGCATTTTTCACTTAACAAATTAACCCCAAATAGGCGTAATGTAAATTTTAGATGATGTCTTATATTTCTAAATGGTGTGCTGACATATTGCTTCCTTTCCTTTTCCAGTCAGTTTCTCGTGTTCAATTACAAGTTGCTTGATCAGAGAGTTGTAGGTATAGGTTTCTCAAAATTTAAGCGAATTCAACCAATAGTGGCCACCAGGGCGTTCCATGTTTGCTCAGACAAGTGCAAATATAACAGGCCAAACCCTCAACAGATATATTATTTAGGCAGTATGGTATGGTATCCTATGATTCATTTCAAGCTTCACCGTATGGAGTTGGATGGCTTTCAGTGACAGAGGAGGGGACCCATGTCTCAGATCTGTTTATTCACTGGACTAGAAACATGGGAGTCTATGCAACTGAAGCTACTGGCAACCAATCATATCCACAAAGAATTATATGAGTTGGAAGGGACCTAGGAGATCATTTACTCTAACACTCTCCTAGCGTAGGACAGCCACAAGGGAAGCATTCCTCCTTAACCCTTCTGTTCTGTACACCTCCTACATGTGGGCTGGTTTTGCAATCCTGAAACAAAAATCCTGTATGGTAGGCTAGTATTTCTGAAAAGTGCAGAATGAGAAAAAAAGGAACGCACTTTTTTCCTAATTACCTATGAGTTTATGGCATAGGAAGGAGTCGGACTTTACTGCTTTGTAACTATGTATATGCGAACTATATGGGGTTAGGGCAAAGGGTCGTGTCCAAGTTAAGTCATAACCAGAGGAGTCCTACTGAAATTAGCAGACATAATTTAAGACACATTAATTCCAATTACTCAGCTGAACACAACTCAAGAGTAGAGTTCTCCATGATATTGTAGCATTAGTATCATTGTCCCCTTAGAAAACTCTTGTCTTTAAAGTAACTAAGGAAGTACAATGTATATGAAGGATTGGACAATACTATACGTTATGTAAGTAATACATTCTTCTCTTCCTTAAGCCTCATTCTAATTCTGTCATCCATTATAATCTTATTCTCAGGAGGGGGGAAAACTTGAGTAAAGAGATATAGCACTCACAAATTTTATGAAAAGGTACAGTAAATATGCATACACCAGGAATGATTTTCTATTCTTAAATGTTGTAGCTACTCTTTTACAAAACTATGGCTCAAAACTTTGTAAGGAAAGCACACCCTGTGAAGTAATATTTCATATCAAACAGTGTTCTGGTGACTCATTTAAAGGGAAATTCTACTCTGCACATGTTCAAAGGTAATTTTGTTCATGGTTTGAATATTACAGAGCTGAGCCCTGCCACAGAAAAGTATTGCCACAATGCTGCTCTGAATCTGGAGTACACAATATTATGTTGCTTCTGCCACATTATACTGGCATCAGCACAACAGAAATCTTAATCCTGACCATTCTCTCACTTAAATTGCCTAAAAGAAATCTGCATCAAAATGCTTTATCTGTGGCAGGGGCTTGGACCTGATGATCTTCAGGGTCCTGGCTACTAACAACCATCCAGCTTGAAGGTAGTGAAGCCTGAAAGATGACAATAAAAGGGTATCATACCATATATATATTGCCTAATGTGTCTTAATGGTGTGGCCCTTAACAATTATATTTTCCCAGCATTTTGGTGTTTGCATGAATATAAACACAAATTAATCCAAAAGGTTGTCAATTGATCTTGTTTTTTTTTAAGGGGGATGCAAGAAATGAGATCTGTCCACGCTTCAGCACAATTGTTTACTGCTTAATTCCAACAGTCAGCTTTACATTAGAGAGGGTGGTGATAACAACAACAACAACAACAATAAATAAGCAGATGTTTTACATTAAACTGAAGGGTTGTACCCAGAAAGCCACTAGGTTCCACTGAAAAGTTTGAAGAGAGCACCAGCCATGGAGACACAAGGAAGAATTGTATTGAAGTGGTTTGCAAATGTCTTTAGAATGATGCCACATGTAGTCTGAACAGACTAAAGGCTTTTAGTACAAATTTGTTTAGTCTTCTGATGAAGTCCAACAAAACCAGACCATATGAGCCACAAACAAAGAACTAAAATATTCAGGCTTCACCTTCTGTATCTCAAGGTTGCCAAAATTCAATCTCGCTGTCCCTGCAGCTTTGGTCCTGAACCAAAACTCAGGCCTTGTGATAGAAGGATCTATTTCATAAACTTTCACAACTGATAGAAAGCGGAGAATTTGTATCCTGGCAGTCGAACACAAAGGCTAGATCCAGCCTTGAGTGGCACTTAAATCAATCGGGACATATGTAAAGTCATTATTAATTTGTCCCAGATTTCATTGAGAACAAAATGAAACCAACTTAGTCTGGATCCACCCTATGATGCAAATGTAGTATGTTTACACCAAAACAGGAAATCCTTTACATACCTTAGAAAAAAATATAGTTTGCTCTCTATGAGCCACATTTAAGATACTGTCTACTCTCATATTTGCAAGCTAGATTGTGATTGCAACCATGCTACTGTCCAAAAAGCATTTTATCAAAGTACTCCGTTAGTACATCTATACACAAAAGCTGAAGTCACAACTCCCAAAACCCTCAAAGGAGTAACCAGTTGACTAGGCATTTGCATAAAGTTTACTTTCAGCAAATGTCTGTAGGTCAGGGAAGAAACAACTAGCCCATCAGTATGTGGAGGATCACAACTCCCATCTATCCAAGTCACTATTGCCAATGAGTTGTGGCAGGCCACAGGTTTCTCCATCACAGTGGTCAATGTTATTAGGCAAAACTTATTAAAAATGAATAGCATCCAGCAACACAGACCCTAGTTGCCACCTGAAATGGCTAAATTAGAGAAACTAGAGTGAAACCAGAAATGGCGTAACAGGAAACCTATTTGAGTAGGTATTAAATGGCTCTGTTATTACAGATCTTATACACAGTATCCTTAGCAGCAAAAGGCTGAGCTGGTTGTGCAGTGATGAAAGTTGGCAGGAATGGAGCAGTTATGAAGTATCATCATAACATAAGAGTTCCAAAACTCACTCCTAGGTTAGGATAAATAGCACAAAAAGTATGGCAGTTGCAAAAAAGAAAAGAAAAGCAGCACCACCACATAATCCACTTCATCGCAGTAAACGCAACTGACATATTTCCTCAGTCCATCACCAAGGCTCAGACTCCCACCTTCTTAGGTACTGAACTTCAGACCCAGACTATCTCTACCATGTTTTCAAATGCAGAGCTACAGAGAGCCAACCATTTAGACACAAGACCTCCTAGACCTCTAGCCGTTCAACTGAACTGCAGCAAACTCACTGCCTGCTTTAAAGTTCCGCAAAAGTCGCCAAGTAATTAAAATCACGGCCCGGTTTTGTCCGAGACGCTGAGAAAGCAGTAGAAAGCCACCCTCCTGTCACACTTAAATCATACCCATTGCAAGTATGGAAGAAGGGCGTGTGTGTTTGAATTCTTAACTTTAGATAAGGGTGTGAGTCAAGGAGGACTATGGCGGTAGGGGTTTGGGGGGAGCTTGAGGAAACGAAGCGAGGGTGAGCTTTGGCTTCTCGCTCGGGGCGGGTCCCCAATGGGGGTGGGGTGCCCTACTTTTTCGGCCAGCCCGGGATCAATTTAAAAGGGCGATCTCTCCCTCCTTCTCCCCCCCCCCACCAAATCCGAGTGTGTAGGAGGGAGAAGGAAACGAAACTAAACACGTGAAGATGCCGCCGGCGCCGCCGGGCCCAGTGCTTCCCTCCCAGCGACCAGGCCGAAGCCGACGCAGTGCGGAGCTCCCGGTAGGATCAGGCCACGAAACCGGGGCCAGTTCCCTGCAGCGGCCAGCCCCGCCCCCCACCGCGAGCGGCCTCGGGTGAGAAAATGGCGGCGGCTCGGGGCGGTGACGGGAGGAAGCGGCAGCGGCGGCGGCCCTGCTGCCACTAGATTCCTACTGAACGATTCCTACTCAACTCACCTGTCAAGCCAACAGCCAGCAAGGCCCCGGCGGGCCGGGAGGGATCGCGCTCGGAGGCCGGCCTTAGAGATCCTTCGCTGCCGCCGCTGCTTCTCTCGGCCTCCGTCTTCCGCCGCCGCCTCCTTCTCGTTCCTCCGCCGCCGCCGCTGCCGAATCCCAGGAAAGGGTGAGAGAGAGAGAGAAAGAGAAAGACAGAGAGAGAGGGCGGCGGGGGGCGGCAGCGGGACCCAGGCGGGGGAGGAGGAGGAGTGGCGGCGGCGGCGGCGGCGGCGGCGAGGAGGAGGTGGAGCGACAAGCGGGGAGGGAAGGGCGCGGAGAGGCGGGAGGAGGAAGAGAGGGCGGCGGCGGCGGCGGGTGTCCGGGCCCCGGGGCTTCTGGGCGCCAAGAAGCAGCAGGGACAATTCGCTCGCATATGAGAGGGAGAGACAGAGAGAGAGAGAGACGGAGCGCGAGGGAAAGAGAGAGAGCGAGCGCCAGGGAGACCCACGAGCCCCGCTTCCGGCTCCGGGCGGAAGTCCCTCCTCCGGCGGCGGAAGATATTGGTCGACGCCTGGAGACTCGCCCCCTCCCCCCTCCCCGAAAAACGCCTCGCGCACCTTCTCCTCTATATCTCCTCCCTCCGCTCAGGCGAAAGAGAGAGGCTGTAGGAAGGGGGAAGCAGGGACGGGAGGGAGAGAGGAGGGGTGGAAATAGGCCGGTAACCTTCTCCGCGTGTGATTGGCCGGCGGCAGGGACGGCGCGCGGGGCGCGGCGTGACGTGACGCGAGCCGCGCGGAGAGTGAGCGGGTGACGTCAGTGCCCCTTTCATGAGTTGAGAGCGAAGGTGGGGGCCGGGGGGAGGAGGAGGAGGAGGAGTTCGCAGAAGGCTCTAGTAGCGGTTAGCACATTCTCTCTCTCTCTCAGGGAGCTGTTCCATTTACGGCCGCTGATGCAGGAAGGCTGTCCACTGCGCGGCTTCCGTAGGAATGGGTGGTTTGAAAGGGCCGGTGTTGGGCCCGCGCAAATAAATAAGTTCTGTCACACATTTCCCTTATAGAATTATTTTTAAAAGAGCAATGAGCAACAGCAGCTCTCCCTTTCTGGGACTTAGCCGTAGCCCTTTTAGTAACGACTAGAAAAAGAAAAGGGGGCTGAAAATGGGCCTAGTAAGTCCTACCGTAGTTTGGAATCAGATTGCTCCCCACCCCCCAAAAGCAGGAAACAGCAGGAAAGATTAGGCCCTATTTCTACAGAAGGCGATGGTTTGATGCTCTCTCCGATTACAAATGGTTTATGCTGTCATCGTGCACTGCCAGTGTAAAGAGCCTGTTGCTGGACCCCCCTCAGCCCCAGAGAACATGGTCGGGGGCAGTGAGAGTTGTAGGCTGGCCATGTCTGGAGGGCCACAAACTCCCCACTTCTGCTAAACAGGCTTTCCTGAGAAAAAGCCTTCTAAAGCCAGCCTTAATCCAAGTTAGTATCCTGCCTTGGGTTTGGATTGATTTTTATGTATGTGCTGGTGTTGTTTTTTGACTGCATTTATATTTTATAATGGTTTTTATGTAGGGAATTGTTTTTACTGTTTTTTAATTCATGGGAAGTGATTCCTAAACTAATTAAATAATAAATTTTTAAAATAGATTGTACTCAGTGGAACTTACTGCTTGATATACAGAAGTGTTTTAGCTTGCCAACTTTATCTGTATCATCCCCCAGCATTATCATCATCTGCTACCTAAAGATTAGCTTTTTGAGAGATCAACAATATTTGTTATTGTTGTAATATACAGTTATTGACTTGCACTTGTGTGCATGAAAGGGTTAACTCAAGCCCTGAGCTTAAACTCCCAGTGAGAAGGGTTCAACTGGCTCCCAGGAGCCTTTGTCTCTCCTTTCCCTTCTCTCTCTACCTTCCTTGCTGAAGGAAAACCATGTCAGCAAAATAAAAGAGATTTTTACAGCTTGCAGACTGCATTATTATTTTGTGAGGAAATCAAGTTATTTTGTTTTCTTAAGTTGTTTGGAACCTTTCCTTCTTTATTCTACTGCCAACAATTGATTGCTATAACTCCTGAAACTCTGTGAGTACAATCTTCACTTACTTGCAAAGCTAAGTGTCTGTGATTTATTCTAGCCTAAGTTTTGTTGTGAGGAATGTTTGTTTAAAGGTGGATGTGAGTCAATGTAAATCTAATCAAGTTTTAATGTGTTTTGAGCAATCGTCATTGTGCCAAGTCTGCTACGAGATACTAAGAATTTCTCTTCCAAGTGTCTCATACTATTTTTACACATACAATTTTTTAAAAATTTATACCAAGGTATTTTTATATAATTTTCCCAAATAAATTCAGTGTTTTCTAATTGCAATGTAATTAGAATTTCTGAACTGCAATGTAATACAGTACTTACTAAGGCTAAGATACTATGCATACTTATTAGGAATGTAAGTTCAGGACTTAGGATGGGGCTTTAGATTAAATGGATGGGGTCATATAATCAGGGTGGATTTGATTTAAATCACAGTTTTCTACATAAAGACTAATTCTTGCTGGTATAACTTTAATATGCAAGTAGATGAAGATTTTTAGAATAACTTTTCATATTAGTTTTTTATCCCCAGTTTAATAGGTTAATCATTCATATTTGGACAACTTTACTGTTGTACTTAAAGGTAAAGGTAAAGGGACCCCTGACCATTAGGTCCAGTCGTGACCGACTCTGGGGTTGCGCGCTCATCTCGCATTATTGGCTGAGGGAGCCGGCGTATAGCTTCCAGGTCATGTGGCCAGCATGACAAAGCCGCTTCTGGCAAACCAGAGCAGCACATGGAAACGCCGTTTACCTTCCCGCTGTAGCGGTTCCTATTCATCTACTTGCATTTTGACGTGCTTTCGAACTGCTAGGTTGGCAGGAGCTGGGACCAAGCAACGGGAGCTCACCCCGTCACAGGGATTCGAACCGCCGACCTTCTGATCAGCAAGCCCTAGGCTCAGTGGTTTAACCACAGCGCCACCTGGGGCCCCTGTTGTACTTAGGAAGGAGAAAAATAATCATTACCTTAATAATAACAATTTAAATAGATTTATTCAACTGAAACAATAACATTACAGCATATGTTATTTGCTTAAACAAACATCCATGTTTGTTAACTAATTTGGCTAAACAAAAACAAAATATATATATTTTAAGAAACTTAGACTGTCAGCCCAGCCTACACATGAAAAAACTTAAATACTGTCCACTCCAAACAATCAGAAAAATATTGTTTCTATTCTATTCACTGAACTTCTTGTATTCATAGGTTTGTTAGAACAATAGGATTAAGGCAGGCATCCCCAAACTGCGGCCCTCCAGATGTTTTGGCCTACAACTCCCATGATCCCTAGCTAACAGGACCAGTGGTCAGGGATGATGGGAATTGTAGTCCAAAACATCTGGAGGGCCAAAGTTTGGGGGATGCCTGGATTAAGGTCTTTTTCTCAACTCTTTTCATGTTATAACATTTTTGCTGTGAAGAAGAGGCATGTGATCTCTGTTGAGTCAAAATCAGTTTTGAGAAGTGCAAAAGTAAACCAAGCATCTGTGATAATATCTTGTAGGCAAAGAAACTGCCCAATAATCTTACAAAAACCTCTGGAAGAGCATGACATTGTGAATGGATTAATGGAATTTATTTACCCCAAAAATTAAACATATACAACCTTATTCAACATAATTAAAAAACTAATCTTTATTACATGATGGAATAACCTTTGGATGGTAATATATTTTCCTCAAAAAGCATTTTATTTAAAAAAAATCTGATTTAAATCAAAAAAATCCGATTTTTTTATTTTTAAAAAAATATCATTGATTTTTATCCACCCTGCATATAATTGACACCTCAGGAGCTAATGAAGCCCCTACCATTTAGTACTTGATGGAAAGGGCAATTCTACCAGATTCTCCACTGCAGGACCAATATGGGAAAAGCTGCATCATCAAAATTCCTTCAGTTTAATTTTAAAAGTATAAGGAAACCTTGATACTATAATGCTACGTGTATTGAACTTAGTGTAACTTTCTTTTGAGTAAATACGTGTGAACCTTTAGGTGAGATTCCTGTGGCCTTCCAAGTATTGTTGGACTACAGATTTAATCATCTCTGGCCATTAGCCATGTTGACTGGGGCTGGAAGATGAAGTTCAGAACTTCTGGATAGTCAGTCTTCACACTCTTGCTTTGGGAACCCCCAAATCGTCACCACATAGTGGTGGGAAGTGAATAGTGCAAAACCAGCTAATGCAGCCTGATCCTATATTTACTTGAAAGTAAGCTCTGCTATATCGATTAGGACTTGCCTCCAGATTGATGGATTGTAGCCGTAATCTACATAGCAGTATGAAGTTTATTTGCACGAGGAGTAGGGAACCTATAGACTTCCAGATGTTTCTGGACTACAACTCACAGTATCATTGACCATTAACCATCATTGACCATGATGACTGGGAATGTTGAGAGTTGTAGTTCAGAAACATCTGGAAGGCTGCAGGTTAGTAACTCCTTTTGTAGATTAATGTAGAGATAGGACAGCAAATGGTTGAGGCCAGAATTATTTTTGTAACCATTTAGACCATGCCTCAACTATCCAAGCTACAAATTAGATTAAATTATCTCTCTGGGAATTGTTACAAATTAAACTGTACAGTATACTATTGGCACCGTTTGCCCTAATCTGTGATGGAACTAAGAATATTGGGTTGAAAGGTTCCAAAGCAATCTACTAAAAAATAACTTGCCTATGGTATAAGCATATGACTAAAGAGGCTATTTTTAAATTTTTATCTTTTTTCTGTCTTCCATAATTGTACAGTTCAATTCCAAAGTAATAATAGAAAGGCAAAACTCAGTGAAATAGTAGGTTCCTCTACTACTACTACCACCACCACCCCGCAAAATAACCAGACTAGTTCAGCCATACAAGAAATGTTAAAGAAGTTATCCCTACAAATGTTTTACTAGCCCTCACCTGAAGTGAAAGGGAAAAAGTCAAGTTTTGGTTAAATATTTCTGCTTTACTTTACTCACCTGGAAGAGAAAATTACTAACCCACTAACCAAGAAGATACTAAAATTAAGTTTGCTAGCCTACCCTAATTAGTCACAATATGAGACAGAAGGATTTTATTCATTCACTCTTCAGAAACCTTTGTACACAAAGGTCAAGATGCTGTTACTAATGACTCTTTTATGAGGAAAGCCTTCATGACCTTCTTTCCTTTTTTGCCCTGTCATTGAAGCATTGGCGCCTGGACGAAATAGGGAGTTGGCAACAGCTATTAAAATCTATTCTGAGAAAAACCGCTTGGATGGAGTTGCAGTTTATGTTAACAAGCATGTGTAATTTATTTCTATATTTGTATAGCATTCCCCTTAAACGTTCAAAGTTTTTCACCATGAGCAACCCTCACACAACAATCCTGTAAATTAGGCTACTGTGCTATCGCCATGTTATGCGCGGGAAAGATGGGGAAGAGAAATGAAGACCACCCAGCATTTCCATGGCATTTGCTACAAACTGGAGACTTCTTGTTTGCAGCTTACGTTCTTGACAACTGTTTCAGCTGTTATCTTTGGACAGCATTCAGAGAACAGTGCAACCAGTTCTGCACGCCAATGGAGCATTGGTTTATATTCCTAAAGCAGCACCCTCCTGTGCCCCGTGGCAAATCATGACTGAAAATAGGGAGATTTTTAATATCAGTTTTTGATATGGCCTGGAGTGGGTAGAGTCTACTGATGTGGGGGTGGGGTCCAAAATCTTCCTGGGCACACTCAACTCCTTGGGTGTGGCAGCTAATATGACAAAAACAGAAACTGCCCAAGAAAAGTGCTTAGACTATTAAAGTGCCTATCGTTATGACAGTCAAGATGTATGTGGTCCTGTTTGATCAAAAATGCCTTAGAGGGGTGCAGTGCACCTGTACGTACTTTGCACTCAGGCAGTGTTTCTGGAGAGAGATTTTACCCATACTGAATGGTCCCCAGCAGCAAGGAATTACTCTATAAGAGTTAAAAGCAGAAAACACTTGGACAGAATACATTTGTGGGTGTTACAGAGGCCGTAGCAGAAGGCCCCAGCATCTCAAGGCAGGGTTGGGAGAGACTCCTGCCTGAACATCTGGAGAGCTGATGCCAGTCGGTGTAGACATACCTGAGTAAATGGACCCAATGGTCTGACTCAATATAAGGCAGCTTCCTGTGGTTTTGTGCAGGGAGATAAACATGCTGCCTGCATCTGATGCCATACACACATGCCTGTTCCTCTTTGTGTGACTCTACTTCTTACCTGCATGGCCCCACTAATGGGGCTTTCCCAAGTAAGTGTGCAAAGGGTTCTGCTTTCTTGGTCTTGCTAGAATTTCCCAGGATTCTTTGGGAGGGTGCTTTAAATGTAGGGTCTGTACGCATCAACTTTTTTCCATTTAAAAAGGGGGGGTGGTTTTTTTTTTTTGCTTTTTAGTAATGTTCTGAACATTCTCACATAAGATAATGACATAATGATTTTGAAATGTGCCTTGCAAAATGCCGTCATTGTATTTGTGGTGAATGTAATGACTTGAGTTCTTTTAGATTAGTTGTTTTTAAAAAACAGTTCATTGTTACCCTGACCTTTCACCTTTTCTCCTTATCCTCTCCTCCTTTGCCACTACCCTACTGAAAGCATTATCTGTTGTGGCGTACAAGCATTCCTGTTGGATGCAGCTGAAATCGCAAACCTCTCTGACCATCTTCAATTTAATCAGAAGAATATACAAGTGTATCTGAAGAAGTGTGCACGCACACGAAAGCTCATACCAAAATAAAAACTTAGTTGGTCTTTAAGGTGCTACTGAAGGAATTTTTTTATTTTACTTCGATCCAGACCAACACGGCTACCTACCTGTAACCAGAAGAATATACAGTTTCCTATTTTAGCTTTATCTCAAATATCCTCCAGTGACTCACTCAGAAGTACTGACGTTTATAACAGCAAATGTGTACTAGGAAGGAAGGCCCATTCAATTGCAGATTTAATGGAAGCTGTTCGCACCCCCCCCCCTTGCTTTTTCCTGTAGTGTGTAGATTGTGTCAACATGGAGCAGTGGCACACTTCAGACTAGAATAGAAATGTTGACATGATTTGAGGAAATAGAGCCAGCAATGGTACTCATTTATTTATTTATGGGGAATTTTTACCCTCCTTTTCTGTGTGGGATCATCAAAGTGGCTTACAAACAACTGTAAAACAATATAAAACATACATAAAAGGACAAATTAATATGGACCCCCCAAAAAAGAAACAATGTGTAAAGAAAATTGTATCACGAGCAGCAGATCAAATCATGAACAAGTCAACAGCAAAATACCTGTTGAAAACATTGACTCTTAACTGCCTCGTGAAAAACAACCAACAATGGAGCAAGGCGGATCTCCCTTGGGAAGGAACTTCCATAAGATTAGTGTCTCTCCAGAAAAGGCCCTGTGTTTCATACATAACCCACCAAACAAAACAGTGGTGGTGCAGATAGACAGCAGGGCCCAGACATTAATCTCAGATCTCAAATGTTTTTGTATGGCATCCCACTCCCAGGCCATTCATGACTTTAAAGGTTGAAAAACGGGCCTTTGATAAAAGGGATAAAAGAGTTGTTTGTGAAGACGACATAATAGGGAGAGTAGTGTGAATCACACCATGTGATCCGATCTGCAGGCTCAGTTAGAACTCTGGTGGACACAATTTGCAGCAAAAGAAATTTCTAGACTGTCTCCAAAGGCAGATAGACATAAGGTAGGAGGAGCACTTTCCAGATAATCTGGATGATGATGATGATGATATATTTATACCCCGCCCATCTGGCTGGGTTTCCCCAGCCACTCTGGACAGCTCACAATAGAACACTAAAAACAGAATAAAACTTCCCTAAAAAGGGCTGCATTCAGAGGTCTTCTAAAAGTCAGATACCGGTAGTTATTTATTTCTTTGACATCAGATGGAAGAGCGTCCACAGGGCAGGCTCCACTACCGAGAAGGTCCTCTGCCTGGTTCCCTGTAACCTCAACGGGGTGGAGATGCTCCTTCAGGTATACTGGAGGATATAATGCAGGATTGACCAAAGCCTGATCTTTTCTCTTTGTGGAAGTCCAAATCTACAAAATATACCTGTGGATAAAGGAAAACCCACCCACCCCAATTGTGAACATGATCTTCCAGAAGTGATTGACTAAATATTTCCAAACATCTGAAACTCCCAATGACCAGGACCTCTATCTTGTCTGGATAATAGAGCAATATGGCATATCCTGAGTGCCCAATTAATGCAGGGAATTCCTTGCAATACAATGTGGTGAATACCTCTAGCAGAGCTGATGGTTGTTGTAGTTATTACTTTTAATAGTTATTGCTATTTTTACATAGGAATCTGATGTATACTGAATCAGAGCACTGGCCCTGTATCCAGGATTTCAGACAGCAGTCTCTCCTACCGTAGCTCTGCCTGGAAAAGACAGTGAATTGAAAATAACTCGAAACCAAAAGCAACAAAGTCTGAGAATAAGAGCAGGATAGGCGAACCAGAGTCTCCAAGAGTCCAAAATTCCTGGTTATGCAAAGTAGCTGTATTTTAGCTCTTCTCAGAAATGGGGTTTCTTTGAAGATTCAAGCTATTCCACCACAATGTTTTAGACAAGCTGTTCTCTGGAGGTTCAGTTGCTGTTCTCTACAGTATAGGTTCAGCTGCCTCTTGGGATAGATTGGCTAATTAAACAAAGGCCTGGGAGAAGAGCAATTGTTTTGTCTGGTGCCTAAAGGTAGGTATGTAGCGAAAGTGCCAATGGGGCCTCCTTGAGGAGAGCATTCCACTAGCATGGAGCCACTGCAGAAAAGGCCCATTCTCAGGTTGCCACCCTCCAGACCTCATGGAGGAGGCACACAAAGAAGGACCTCAGGTGAAGATTGCAGGGTCCAAGTCAGCTCATATTTAGTTATTTAGTTGTTTGTTGGTACCTATTTATATAAGTATTTCTATATCGCCATATCATAAAATTTCAGGGTGGTGAACAAAGTTAATACAAAAAACACTGCTAAAAACCTGTGGCCCTCCAGAAGTGGTTAGACTTCAACACCCATCTGCCCCATTTCAAGTATGGTCAATGGCCAGGGATCATGGGAGTTGGAGTACAGCAACATTTGGAGGGCTACAAACTCCCCACCCCTGCCATCGTATCTCATATATAGAACTGCACTCTCTGACCGCAGCCCTAGATGAACTTGCAAGTGTGCAAGTGCCGCTGAACCCAGAGGGATTGACATTCAAGTAAAAATGCATAGGTAGGGGCTATGTAAGGCAACTGATTCAAATCTCTGTGCTGGATTGTGAACTTTGCCTCTCACTCTACATTAAATACTGCCATCTTTAAATAGCTATAAATGTTTGCAGTTTTAATCTTCTGCTCTCAATAATAAACACACATTTCCCCCGCTTACATCCTGACTGTATTTTCTTACGCTTCTGTGTATATTTTCCCCAAGCTGTCTCCATCCATTTTAAAATGTGACACTCAAAAATGGACAAATATTAGTGGTCTGACTTACTCTTTGTATATTTAAACATGGTTGTTTCCCAGTCGTGCATAAAGTAGAATCAGGAGGTCTGATTTTTGAAGCGAAAAGGCTGTGCAGTTGGGGTAATTAAATCCTTCCCTGCCCATGATCCTTCCCTTCCAGTCTATTCTCCCATAAGATTTTCTCTCCTGCTAGTATCCAGTACTGTACCAGAAGTGAGCTTGGCTTATTTATTTTTAGCATTTATATATGTTGGGCAATTAGCAATGTCCTCTGGGCAGTTCATAAATTTAGAAACAATAAAATCTAGCTACAGTCCCCAACTAAAACAACACATATGAAAACAAACCAGCACAGAAATCAGTAGAAAACCCTTCTGGGTGGGAGGTCTGATTTCCTTCTGATCATCTGCCGCCACCTCTTTTTCCTCCTGTCTAAATCACAGGGCCTGCTCTTGCTCATCAGCTGTAGGGAAGTCAGATGATTATTCCTCACTGCCTGCCAGGCAGCTTCCAGCTTTTATTAATTTGAGTGCTCTACCCAGCCCTTGTTGAGGTCCTGGCACTGCATGCCAGGCATAGGTAGTTGCCCTGGTCTAGCAGAGGACATCCTTGTGGCCAAATGCCTCTGCTACATGTGGATTTAGATGCCTCCACATCTGAGCACTATTGAACTGGCTACACACAACTTTTGATCCAGGCATCCCTGGGTGGGACAGTAAATTGTATGTAGCTAGCTATCAGTGTCTTCCTAAGTAATATCTGCCTTGTGCTATATGTGGAGTAACGATGCTTTGATTCATTCTTCTTAAGAAAACAAGGCTCCCAGACCATAATCCCATCTCACAGACCATAATCCCATCTCTCAGACAAATACTAGCTCAGTCTCAGAGGTTAGGTCCCACCTAGGGAAGCATAACTTTTCTTCCAGTTGTGTTACGCAACATGACTTCAGCAGTACATTTCCCCCCTTGAGGTTTAGTAAACAAATTTGAGCACAGGACCAAGCCTGCATGTGAGGATAGGTATGGGGAAGAAATTCCGTTCAGTTCGCATATAAAGTTGAACTTTCCAAAACAGTATACAAACAAAAACACAGCCATCGTTGGAAATTATCACTTCTCCGAATTTTATATTGGAGTTCCCCAGCCAAGTAATGTGTACAAAAGTGTCTCTACTAGGGTAAAAATATCCATAAAAATGCATATATGTTTGTGAAAATAGCTTACAAAAAGGCATTGTGTTCGAGAACATTGCATACAAACAAAGAACTTCGCACAAAAAGGAAGCATTTTTTCTAAGATCACAGACTGATGAGGGAATGTGGAGAACCGAATTTAAGACTGGAAAAATTAGAAACCAAAATTGAGCGATTTACCTGTCCCTCTGCGACAGTCCCTTTTCTTACTATCTGGTTCCACAGTAATGAGAAATGGGTTATCACAACCATTTGCTATGAGCAACTTCTGTTTCACTTAACCAGAGATGTTGCTAGGCACTTTAACAGCCCAGGGCACAGGCCCATGACAAACATTTGCATAAAATTTACATCGTTTGCTTTATATGCATAGATACAAATTTAGGCCTCTGAGCAAATTAAGATAGTCAGGAGGTCTGGGGCCCAGTTCAAAAGACCCATGCCTCAGGCTTCCTGGGTCACCCCCAATCATCACTCTTGCACATTATTCAACCCACACATGAAAGGTTTACAGGGGAGACCAAAACAGGATCCACAATATAAGGAGTGATAAAGCAACTAACATGGTCGTATGCATGCCTGGTGTCTTCCATATCCTTGGCTAGCCATTTAGTCATTTTTCTCTTCAGATTAGAGTGACAAAATATTGTCTTTCAGTAATCTTGTGCATTTACACACACACACACGCACACACACAGGGCCCTTCTGTCCTACCTATTAAGGTCATCAGATGAGTTGAGGTCCGTGTATTACTTGCATGTCCTTGTGTATATATTGCAGATATTGCCACTTAATGGGAAGCAGAAGTAAAAGCCCAGCTCCATGAGGCAACTCCAACGCCAGAACTATGCAAGCTGGTCATTGTATGTAAGTCACTCTGGGAGCCTTTTGGGTGCTAAAGAGTGTGAGGTACATTGATTCTATTAAACAAACAAACAAATAGCAAGCAAGCAAAGGGTGTCTACGGGCAACTTATTTTATTGGGCATCTTGATTTGTTTTGCAAGGAGATAATAATAATAATAATAATAATAATAATAATAATAATAATAATAATAATTTATTTATACCCCGCCCATCTGGCCGGGTTCCCCCAGCCACTCTGGGCAGCTTCCAACAAAACATTAAAATACAGAAATCAAACATTAAAAGCTTCTCTAAACAGAGATGCCTTGAGATGCCTTCTAAAGGTCTGGTAATTGTTGTTCTCTTTGACCTCTGGTGGGAGGGCATTTCACAGGGTGGGTGCCACTACCGAGAAGGCCCTCTGCCTGGTTCCCTGTAACTTGGCTTCTCGTAGCGAGGGAACCGCCAGAAGACCCTTGGCGCTGGACCTCAGTGTCCGGGCAGAACGATGGGGGTGGAGACGCGCCTTCAGGTATACTGGACCGAGGGCTTTAAAGGTCAACACCAACACTTTGAATTGTGCTCAGAAACGTACTGGGAGCCAATGTAGGTCTTTCAGGACCGGTGTTATGTGGTCTCGGCGGCCGCTCCCAGTCACCAGTCTAGCTGCCGCATTCTGGATTAGTTGTAGTTTCTGGGTCACCTTCAAAGGTAGCCCCACGTAGAGCGCATTGCAGTAGTCCAAGCGAGAGATAACTAGAGCATGCACCACTCTGGCGAGACAGTCCGCGGGCAGGTAGGGACTCAGCCTGCGTACCAGATGGAGCTGATAAACAGCTGCCCTGGACACAGAATTGACCTGTGCCTCCATGGACAGCTGTGAGTCCACAATGACTCCCAGGCTGCGCACCTGGTCCTTCAGGGGCACAGTTACCCCATTCAGGACCAGGGAGTCCTCCATACCCGCCCGCCTCCTGTCCCCCACAAACAGTACCTCTGTCTTGTCAGGATTTAATCTCAATCTGTTAGCCGCCATTCATCCTCCAACCGCCTCCAGACACTCACACAGGACCTTCACCGCCTTCACTGGTCCTGATTTGAAAGAGAGGTAGAGCTGGGTATCATCCGCATACTGATGAACACCCAGCCCAAACCCCCTGATGATCTCTCCCAGCGGCTGCATATAGATGTTACAAAGCATGGGGGAGAGGACAGAACCCTGAGGCACCCCACAAGTGAGAGCCCAGGGGTCTGAACACTCATCCCCCACCACCACTTTCTGAACACGGCCCTGGAGGAAGGAGCGGACATGACATTGACTTTTGATGATGTTGCATCAAGCAATTGTTATCCTACACTTCCCAGTGAATTTTCCTGTCATTTTCCATATTGCAAAAAGTCCACACACACAAAAAATTCTTTGTGGGGTGGGAGAAGACCACTCATCAACCTTAATAGTGTAGCCTCAATTTTCCAGTATCTGATTGAATCTCACTCGAAAATAGCAACAGCGTGGAAGCACCCAAAGGCTACCCTGTGGTAGATGGCGATTGTGACTCATGAGCTGCTAAATTCTTCAAGAGACTGCCTTTAGGTTGAAGCAGGATCTAAGCTTTCATTGAATCAGAGAGCGAGAGATTCCAGCCTTCGTGACTCTAGAGCAGGCACATCCAACAGGTAGATTGTGATCTACCAGTAGATCACTGGATGTCTGTGGTAGATCACTGCTAGATCACTGGCACCCCTAAAAAAAGCTCACCCAAAATTTTCCTCCTTCCTAAAAAAAGCTGAACTATGACCTGAAGCCCTAAACAAAAATGGGCCTCCCTCCCTCCTAAAAGAAGCTCAACACGTTTCACCTAAACCCCCCAAAACAGGGCTTCCCTTCCGTAAAAAAACTCAGCAGCTTTGACCTGAACCCCCCAAAAGGGGGTAGATCACTCCCAGTTTTTAACTGTGAGTAGATCAGAGTCTCTTGGGAGTTGGCCACCCCTGCTCTAGAGCAAAGCTGGTAAAATCTGGGCGCTGTGTGTACCTTATCAGCTTACTTTGCTAAGAGACTCTGATGAGCTCCGTAGGAGTTCAATTCCATTTAACATAATTCTGATCCCGCCTTATTAGTCCTGTTGTGTCTGAAGTGAGCAGGAGCTGCATGGATTGTGTTTTTATGTTGGACAGGCAGTGACATTATGCTACTCTTCCCCCTGCCCCCATCTTTTCCCACCTCCAATAAACAAAGAAAAATAAGGGTTTGTTCTGCTTCATTGAGGCAAAAGCACAGTACAATAGAGGACCATTCAGCAGCATCAATAGTGCTTGTCCTGTGACTTATACTTAAAAAAAAAGATGTCCATGGGGAGAGCTGGATTGCAGTGTAGTGCAGTGTGGAATTTGTATTGTAGTGATAGACGTGGACGAAAGACTGGAACGCCAGTAGCCCATAATGTATAAAAATCATGAAGTATTCTTATTGCAAACCTGTTCTTCAGATACTTTCAGCCTGCAGATGTGCGAATGTCAGTGTACTTAAGCCCTGTGTAGGTTACCTCTCATCTGTCTTTGTCATCTTGTTCCGAACTCTTCTTAAATTTATATTTTTCTCCCATTGCTTTTTTTATCATAATTTTTATTCAATTTTTCCAAATTATCAAACAAACAAAACAACAATTTGCTCTGCCAAACAACCTCAATTTGCTCTGCCAAGCTTTGACTTCCCTCCCTCCCTCCCCACGGTTTTCTTATTTACTCCTGTCTCGCAGTTTATTATTGCTCTCACTTTAGTCAATTCGTAGGATTTATTTCAATCCTGCAAGTGTTTTTAAACTTCTACAATTCTTCTCCATATAATCCACAAATTTACTCCAGTCTTTTCGGAACTTTGTCTCTCCCTGGTTACGGATCCTGCAAGTCAGTTTTGCTGATTCTGCATAGTCTATCAGTTTCATCTGCCACTCATTGATCGTTGGTATTTCCTGAGTTTTCCATTTTTGGGCCAACAAAGTCCTGGCCGCGGTTGTCGCATACATAAACAATATTTGATCTTCTTTCACAATCTCTCCTCCCATAATTCCTAACAGAAATGCCTCTGGGTTTTTGGGAAAGGTATATTTAAAGATCTTTTTCAATTCATTATATATCATTTCCCAAAATCTTTTGACTCTATCGCATGTCCACCACATATGATAAAATTCACCATCTTTTTCTTTACATTTCCAGCAAGCTTTACTACTCATTCTATACATCTTAGCCAATTTTACTGGTGTTAAATACCATCTATACATCATCTTCAAGACATTTTCTTTCAAGGCGGTACATGCTGTAAACCTCAATGTTTGATTCCACAATTTCAACCACGCATCATACTCAATATTATGCCCAAAATCTTTTGCCCAAAAATTTATATTTATATTTTTATATAATTTTTATATAAATTTATATTTTTCTCCCATTGCTGCAGCTACGTCAAGGCATCTCCTTATGGCCTTGAGGAAGCTCCTAGTCATGACCCATGTAAAGTTTGATTGCCATACTGGCTAACTCTGAGAAAGTTTCCAAAATGCCATTCCCCTTCCTTGACATTTTAAACATTTAATGAGTTTTCGTTGTTAATTTTAACTTCAAACAATTACAGAGAGCACTTCCTAATCTCATTTGGGATTATACTATTGCAGTACATGAAAGAACTCTTTCTTGATTAAGGAAAGACTTTTCTAAGGGAATAGATCATCACTCGGCCTGGTGTTTGACCATGTTTCCATGGAGGCAGGCTTCATGCGACTCCTGTTGTCAGATGAATGAACCGTGGCAGCTGGGAGGAAAATGTATGGGGTGTTGAGCAGGACTGGATGCCTATTCCAGCTGAGCCACATTCATCTCGAGCTAGTCAGCAAGTATTGGGCAACAGATAACAGATATGGGGTGGAGATTGATTTCTGCAGGAAGAAGAAGAAGAAGAAGAAGAAGAAGAAGAAGAAGAAGAAGAAGAAGAAGAAGAAGAAGAAGAAGAAGAAGAAGAAGAAGAAGAGTTGTTGTTTGGATTTGATATCCCGCTTTATCACTACCCGAAGGAGTCTCAAAGCAGCTAACAATCTCCTTTCCCTTCCTCCCCCACAACAAACACTCTGTGAGGTGAGTGGGGCTGAGAGACTTCACAGAAGTGTGACTAGCCCAAGGTCACCCAGCAGCTGCATGTGGAGGAGCGGAGACGCAAACCCGGTTCCCCAGATTACGAGTCTACCGCTCTTAACCACTACACCACACTGACCTAGGAGAGTTCCCAAAAAGGACAAGCATCATTTCAGATGTTGACCTAAGTTATGGGGTCAGCAGTGTGGCACCTGTGGATGCCAGTGTGTTGCCGGTACTTTCTATGGCCCCAGCAAAGGTTGGCAGTAAATATTCTCTCAAAAATCTATAATGCACAAAGGACTGTTTGCTTTTCCCGCTCAGTAGTGGTGCAGCCTCTCCTACATTGATCCCCCTTCTCCACTTAACTGCCCACATTTAATTGGAGCCCACCCTCACATCTGTTCTGAACAAAGAAGAGCTGTAAGAGGAGGTGAAGCCAAACCTGCCCCACAGGACTCGAGAATGCTGGTGCCAAAATGTCCCTGCCCAAGCCAAACAGTAACGGCATAACATGCATCTACAGACCCAGAGTCGTCTTGAGACTCAGGATTAAGAAACCCCTGAAACCCATTTGCTACCAGCAGCTTTAAGCTAGGAGGCCAACGTATATCAGGTCCTCCCTCTTGAGCCCTCCAGTTGTTTAGAACAACACTGGTCTCTGGCTCCTTGTGCCCGATTCTTGTCCCTGCCCACCTTTCTTGCAATGTTGTACCTTTCCCTGAACACCTTGTGATACTGACCTTAGACTGTTGCCTGACTTTGACTCTGCATCATGTTTTGGACCTAGACTGATTCTCCATGCTTGACCTTGGTTTGTTGGGACTCTGCTGCACCCTTGCCCTCACCCTTGGTGAGTGTTTTGCTAAGAGGCTTGTATCACCTGGGACAGGGACCCTAGACAGCCACGAGAGCATGACACACATCCATGGAGTCATCAGCATGATGTGTACCTCTGGTTGAGTAGCCTGCTCTAGGGAACGGGAGCTGAAGAGCACTTAACAAAGCTCTGCGTGTTACCCAATCACAAGGGGCTCAAGGGGCTGTTAGATGTTGCCTGTGCCAACTGAGAACAAGTGACTTCTGCAGCTCCTAAAAGGGGGTTATTATTACATTTTTAATGAAGATACTAATTTCCATAATGTGATGGCCTATAAAAGGTCATCGTCAATCTGTCACAAGAATAATGAGCTAATTGCTTGAAATGACAACCTTGTCCCACTTTAAAAGTATGTTTGTGTGCTGAAAGCCTACGTTTTAAAATTATTGTGCTTTAATCACTGAATCGCTCATAAGTTATTTTTAAAAGCGAGCGAAGGCTTTGCTAGCACTTGGCATGCTCGAGTGTCTTCGTGTGTCAGCAAAAGTTGTAGAATGTCAGCGGCTAAGTTGGGAGCTGTTCCGCCTTACTTTACGGGTTTCCTTACCTTTAGCTGTGATGCAAAGCACAATTACCGTAGTTGAAAGTAAGTTTCACAGAAACCAATGGATAATAGCAGGGCAGGGTTTTAGGGATGTGCAGCCAAAGAAGTCTTAGATCAGAAATGGTTAGTGTGGTACCCTCCAGATGTTGTTGGACCTCAGCTTCCATTATCCCTGACCAGTGCCTAGGTTGCCTGGTGTGTCTGATAGGAGTTAGAATCTAACAATGTCTGGATGTCAACACATTGGCTACCCTTGCTCTAGATCAGTGATGGTCAAACTGTTAGGTTTTTCCTTTAAGACTGATGTGGTCAATGGTGCTACACAGAGATGTGTGTTTGTAACCTTGTTCTGAATGATAGCACACCTGTGAGCTTTTGCTAATTTGAATAATTGATGGTAGAGTTTGCTTACTGTAATGTGATTGGGTAACTGACTATTTTGAATTCTGTATTTAAGCAAATGGTTCATGGGTGTGGTTGTGGTGATGTATTGTGAAATGAGAGGAAAGGAGTAGAGGAGTGTGTTGTATATAATTGTAAATAAAAGCAAGCAAAGATACTGAAGACGACTTTGTTATTTCGTCGACCCTGCCGCTGTTGCCACTCAGTTGGTGCGTATTTTGCCCAACACAAACTTGGCCCTCCAGCTGTTTTGGACCTACAACTCCCATCATCCCTAGCTAACAGGACCCAGTGGTCAGGGATGGTGGGAATTGTAGTCCCAAAACAGCCGGAGGGCCAAGTTTGGCCATCACTGCTCTAGATGGACAGAGAGGAGATGGCAGACATTTAAGAAAGCTTCCTTAAATATTTTTATTGATTAAATTACAAGATGCAACAAAACACTGTCAAGAAGGATATATCATTTTACATAGAGATCCAACATAGTGTATAAAGGCCTGGGAGACCAAAATACCTAAGAACATAAGAAGAGTCCGCTGGATGAGACCAGTGGCTCATCTAGTCCAGCATCCTGTTCTCACAGTGGCCTAATAGATGCCTGTGGGAAACCAGCAAGCAGGATTCAAACACAAGAGCACTCTCCGCCTCCTGTGGTTTCCAGCAACAGCCAAACCTTTCCGTCTGGCTCTTAGTGGTGAGGCCATGCCCCTCACCGGACTTGCTTTTCACTATCCTTTGGTTTAGAGGACAACTGTCAAATGATTGCCGAAACAGGTAACACTAAACGAGGAGCCACTCCTCGCAAGTGGACAATTCCTCGGGTAATGCTGATGACCTGCAGCTTGTAGTCAGGGTGCGACACTGAAGTGCTCTACTTAAAAGCTAGATACAGAGTGCTGGATCAGTGTCTACCTTACAGACTTGTGTATCCCCTGACCACCTAGCTGTTTACTGACACACACAACCTGCCACATGTTTGGACCTCGACCTGCCTCCATACCGTACCATGCTCCCTGTATTGACCCCTGATAGTTCCTGGGTGCCGTGTCTTTGCACCCACCCAAAACAAGAAAGGGTACCTGCCTGCACTTTGAGATCCCAGTCAGAGGCTCCTCTCGGGGGTTCTCTCACTTTTTTGGCACCCACTCATGTGTTTTTCAAGCACCGGGTGACAATCTCTTCATTTTCTCATCTTTTCTCCTACCGTAGACCCAATTCCACCTTAGATCTCCAATCCTCCTTTTTGTGTGTGTGTGTGTCCTTTTCTTTTGCAAGGCTTGTGCCCTATCATTATGACTAACTTCTCTCTGCAACGAGTGGCCTTTCGTCACACAGGCAAAGTCCCATTTCCAGCTTGCTGCTATCTTTGAAAACAAGCCTGTCTGTTTTCTCAACACTGCTGGCTGGAGCCAGAGACAAATATTGATAGATAGCGGCAGTGTTTAATTTATTTCATTGTTGGAGATTGATTTCCTCCCTTGGCCTCCACCAGTATTGGCTGCCTTCCCGGAAATGTCTCTTAATTTGTTGCCTTTAAGGTGTCGCTGCCAGACTGGGTGGTGATGGTGGAATATAAAATATAAAAAATTTTTAGATGCATACTGGACATTTGACATAGAATGCTGTTCTAACTGCAGCCCATGGTAGAGGAAGGAACAGTGTTGGCTGAGATTGAAGGACAAAATACGGGGATATGCACTCTTAGCTAAGACTGAAGGAGGGATATTGATTATTAGGACCCTCTTGGTTTCTCTGCTGCAGGGCAGGTGACCATCTTCTGCTTTGACAGCAGAGCTGCCTGGCAGCGTGAGAATGATGGAGAGCCATAAAAGCAAGCAGAGGCGAGTGCACCGTCAGCTAGTCTGTAGTATATTAATGCGGACAGTGTGGTTTGAGCATCTTTGGGGGAATCCAATAATGGCTGTTCCCATCACCTCACAATCCTCAATAAGGTTGCAGACCATTTTTTGGCCCTTTGGTTGATCGGCATTGATAGCTCACTCCTAGGCTGCTATCTCACACTCCCAAGCGGAAGGGACACTTGGAGGATTGTGCAAGGAGACATTCCAAAGCACTGAAGCTCACAGTGGTGTGCCGGGCAAAGCACGCCCATCTTAATTGCAGCATGACAGCAATTCAATAGAGTCACACCCTCTTGGGCCAGAGCTGTCAGACTGGACCAGTGGCGTGCATTCATAGCATTATCTGAATAGATATATACTCATGAGTAAACCATGTTGCTTTGCTTGGGACTATCTGCTTTTGAACGGCCAGACTTGATCCACTCCCAGGCTGATCTAGGGACCGTTTTATGCCCTTTAGATTCGGCAAAGGACCAGCTACTTTTCGGTCAGAGGAAGGGAAAGTGCTCCCCTCAAAACACGGGATAATTCCGGGGGAAATGGCCAGGTTAAACATTACCTCTGATGAAGCAGGATCTTACTTACACAAATACATGCTGCAACAAGTTTTAGTTTTGAAGGTGCCTGTGCTGTCTTTCTGTTTAAAACAACAACTCAAAGCGACTTTAACCCTTTCCCTTCACATGCAGTCCTGTCTATCAACCAACAACCATAACAATTTTAAATGTTTTCTACTGCTTCTTATGTGCAAGACTAGTTTATGATCATTATTTACAACTAATGGTTTGCAGTATGTAAATATTTCACATTTATTTTATAGGTAATGAAAGCTAATGTTGAAGTACTGTATGGTGATTTGCCCTAAGTCTGCAACTGATATTTGTATGCAAACAGGGTGCCACTTACATCTCACAAAAAACTTTGACTGCTTACACATGTAAGGAATATTCACCCTTCTCAAATTCTGAGAACTGTTGTTTGTTAAGGGTGCTGGGAATTGCAGCTCTATGGTGGGCAAACTACAATTCCCAGGTTTCTAGGTGGGGTGCTTTAAAGCCTTTGTCTCTGTTATGCTTATGTTCCGCTTCCTGATTTGTTTTGTGTACAAATTTGTATTCCTGATTTACGGATAAGTTTCTCCTCCTGGTCTTGAGCATTCCTATTTCCTTCTTCCCTAAAAGTGACTGCGTACGCACCATACATTTAAAGCTCATTACTGTCTTCAAAGAATCCCGGGCGGGAACTGTAATTTGTTAACGGAATTTGCTGGGAATTGTAGCTCTGTGAAGGGGCACTACAGTTCCCAGGATTGTTTGGGGGAAGTTTCACTCTTCAAATGTGTGCTGGGCGTGCTTAATGTGGCTCTCTCAATAGTGTGCCCTTGCACTCTTTCTAGATAGCTATCTGTTAGTTCATCAGAGGAGGTTTGGAGGTCGAAACAGTTTCAGCGGAGGATGTTCCATTATGGCAAGTGGGGCACCTGCCTGCCTTCCTACTTAACAACCAGTCTAAGGGGTGGTTCTGGCTGTCAGCTTCCCCCTCCTTAGACTCAGCATTGCCCTTATAGAACTGAGCTGGGAGGTGGATGGGGAGAAAACTTGAATGGATTGGCTCTGCCTCTCATTGACTCTGGCGCCACCTACTGTTGGCCTCCCTGCCTCCCGCCCTACCAGTGCCAATGGGCACCAGCTGCTGTTGCTTTGTCTGCTAAACCCTTAGATTAGCAATTTGTAGACCAGCATCTGATCTGATAGCAACAACAGCTCTGTCCTAAGCAAATGAGTTGACTGGCTAGCTCATCTCTCTCTATATGTGTCAAGGGAAGGTTTGTTAATTCAGCTGTTCTGCTTGGTTGGTGTTTTAACCTCTATATGTGGAAGAAAATGAGGAGGAGGAGGATTTTACGCCATAGCAGACCTTGATCATTCCCCCCTCCCCATTTCCATGGAAAGAGTTGCAGAAAACAAGGAAGTGAGTAATCCACCTACCTCTTCACAGGCTTACCTAACAGCCCCAAATCCCATTATGGATAATAAATATGGATATGCTTCAAGCATACAACACTCTTCTTTTGCATTAATTCAGGGAGATCTGTTGTTCATGACATAGGTTTATGGTGGGCATATTATGGAGACTGATGCCCATCAACTTGATGATTAATTGGAATAAGGGAACACTTTTTCATACGTTCAGCTCTTTCTGTCAAGCATGCTGTGGTCATTAATTGCTTCCTATGTTTCTAGGTTTGATACTCTCATCTCACCAAAATGTCAAGGTCTCAGCAGCTGAACTGCTTGTGAAGGATGAGAGTGCAAATTATAACACGGTTCACTGCTTGTTGAGTTTACTTTAATAGCAGGTTTTCCATATGACTCAAGAGTTTTGTCATACCTCTTATTAGAGCTGTGCTTTGTTTTCATTTCATGAAGTTCCCATTTTTATTAATTGGTCAAAGGGTATCTATATCATTTAGCCATTATCAAACAAAGCAGATCTGGATCTGACTGGGACCAAGATAGGAGAATTCTAGGAGCCCCATCCTACAAATGTCAGTCTTTTCAGACCTGGGGCCTACTGTAAGGTAAAGGTAAAGGGACCCCTGACCATTAGGTCCAGTCGTGACCGACTCTGGGGTTGCGCGCTCATCTCGCATTATTGGCCAAGGGAGCCGGCGTATAGCTTCCAGGTCATGTGGCCAGCATGACAAAGCCGCTTCTGGCAAACCAGAGCAGCACATAGAAACGCCGTTTACCTTCCCGCTGTAGCAGTTCCTATTTATCTACTTGCATTTTGACGTGCTTTCGAACTGCTAGGTTGGCAGGAGCTGGGACCAAGCAACGGGAGCTCACCCCGTCTGTACCTTAAGCCTAAACCTTTCACCATCTACTTGCCTGGTGCTAATATTCTTTTTGCAACCACCTTAGGTCATTCTGCGACTCATCAATGTTTTAATCTTCTCAAGACAAAAGGGTTGAAACAAGGCGATAAGTAGCATGAAGCCTATATGGCAGGGGCTCCCAATTTGTTGTGTGCAGGGTCTCTGACATGTCTGTGGATTTGAGATTGAAGACTGGAAGCAGCACATCCATCACATTAAATATTCATACCAATTTTAAATTGTGTTTCTATTGCTTCTTTTATTTCTTATGATGCATTTTATTGTATTCTATGGAATCCAAATTTTAATGCAGCAGGGTACTATATATATGAATAAATGATGCAGTAAAAATGAAATTAAAAATCATACAGCATCTAGCGCATTGTAATTGCTACAAGAGGCAGAAAAATCACAAAGTGGTCTTTCAAGATCCTCATTGGTTTTCAAGTGGTCCATTATCAAGGCCCTCCCTCCCAGCCAAAGGAATGGGCATGGCAGATAGTTAACTCTTTATTGTCAAAGCTGGCACAGTAGTTTCTATGGCTTGCAAGCTGGATGTACAGTCACGTTATTTTTATTATCATTATTATCATCATCATCATCATTTATTATTGTCCTTCCCACACTCCTGGACATTCAAGCCTTCCACCTGCCATCTGGAGGAGGCCAGGAAAATCCTGTAGACTTCAGGTCAGACCCGGAACTCTGGCAATCCTAGGTCTGAGAGATGTAGTTGGTGGTGAAGCTGACTGCAGCCCACAACACAATGAACCTCTCTCTCACTCCCATTTACTCTTCAGCTGCTGGTTTGAGAAGCAGTGTGCATACGACATTAGCCACAATCCCCACATCTATCCCGTTTCTATCCTGCCATTTCTTATGCGTTTGTTCCCTGAACCTGATTTGAGCTGAATTTATAAAAACAGCAAGCTAGCTGCATTTTAAGCTGGTAACAGCCTCAGTGTCCGTTACCTAATTTTTTACTTGTCTTCTTCTACCACTAGCCCGGTAGCATCTTTCCTTCTCCTGCCCTGTCTGTTCCGTCGCGTGCATTGGCAACAACAAAAACACTGCTCTCTCTCTCTCTCTAATAAAAATGTGGCTCTGCATAGCTGCCTAGGGTTGCCTCGTGGTACGGACAGTCCCCTGCCTGTAGGATTTGCAGGCCTTGAGCACAATCTGCATTTATCTCTTCTTTGTCAAAGTGGGAAGTTATTTCAAAGGTGGGGAGGAAATAATCCTTGGCTGATGTGTGTTATGCTTTGCGTTACTGAGAGTGGATTAGACAGGCTGCCGTGAGTGCATTATAATCCATTGAGTGACATACTCATTACACTCCAAAGCTCTTTGGCTCATTAGTACAGATGCCTTTTTGTAACGATAATTGCAAATGAGAGAGTCTGGTTTTTAATAACTTAGGAACCACTGCCCCATACATACTGATGCAGGCAGGCAGCTGGAATGGTTTCAAAAAATATAAACTGCCATCCTATAGAGAGGTCACATTCTGCATCCAAAAGAGACAACATAGACATAAAAACCTCCTTGCCTATGAGATGGAGAAAATTATCCTCTGTTTAGCCATTACTTGCACTCAGGTTGTCCAGAGTAAAAGATCAAGCTTTCCATTTGCCCAACCCAATTAAGCTTTTTAACTTATCTATGTATGGAATAGATTCCACATCAAGCCATTAGGACAAATGCCCCCTGTAGATTTGTCCTTAATAAACTCAAGGTGGTAGCTACTTTAAATTCACAGAGCTGAATACCTGCTTTTTTTTGTTCTGTAGAGGCAGCTGCGTATGCTTGTTGATGGATTTGTAACTTTCTTTGGTACACAGGAACTTTATCCACATAAAAATGGAATGAAAAATGGTGAAATGGTTATGCATTCAGATGAGCTCTGGATCCTTAGGAGGATGCAACCTCTCACAGAAAACCTCTGAGAAAAGAAGTGATTGGCAAATCAGGTAAGGACATAATGATTTTGTTAGATATTTCACAACAGCTTTTATCAGTAATTCAAAGGTGTTAAATTTAAAAAAAAAACATGCAGTAATACCCCACAACAATTTTTCTTAAAATGCCAAGGACAGAGTTAAATCTTAGGGAAGCAACATTTGGCATATATAAGAGGCATATAACTGGAATAAATCTTTAAGTAAAAGTTTATATGTTATCCTCCAAGTCAAGCCTATGAGCTATTCCCAAGTGTATATCCTCAAGCTTACTTCTGCTTCTACTCTTTCAGGGTTGGTGTTTCCCCCCCCTCCTCTTGGGAAAAATTTCAAAGTATTGTTGTGAGTTTGGGGTGTAGGGTAGGCTATTTAATAATATAATAAAATAATAATAATAATAATAATAATTATTATTATTATTATTTATACCCCGCCCTCCCCAGTCAAAATCGGGCTCAGGGCGGCTAACACCAATAAAATTACAATAAGACATAAAAGAAAAGAAAACAACTAATTAACATACAGATTAAAATACAATATTAAAATTTAAAATGCAGCCTCATTTTAAGTAGTCCATAAATCAAAACCATGAGGGAGGAAAACACAGGGGTCAGACTGAATCCAATCCAAAGGCGAGGCAAAACAGCTCTGTCTTGCAGGCCCTGCGGAAAAATGGAAATCCCGCAGGGCCCTGGTCTCCTGTGAAAGAGCGTTCCACCAAGTCGGGGCCAGTACTGAAAAGGCCCTGGCCCTAGGCGAGACCAATCTAACCACCTTATGGCTCGGAATCTCCAGAATCTTTGAGTCCCTTCCAATTCTATGATCTCCTGATTGTTTATTGATCTATTTTATAAAAATGACATACCACTTGGTTGTAAGAAACTGTTAGAGATATAGGTTTAATATGCATAAAATGTAAAGTTTGTATGCATTGTGTTTGAAAACATTTTGCAAAGAGACATTTTCATTAGGCGGGAGGTTTCACTCTAGAAAATGAGGCAGAAAGGTTTGTATGTTTCTGTTTCAGCCTTTATGCTAATTGATGATTCACCCGGAAACAGAACTGCAGATCTCTTGCATCAGGGAAATGAGACCTGATAACTCAGTGTTTTTGTCAGCAATGGAGCCAGGAGCAGCAGAAGCTCAGTTCTGGGATGGTGAACAAGCAAGTTGCTTAGGATCTATCTCTGGGAGCCCAGAGAGGAAAGTTCTTTTAGTCCTGAACTGTATTCAAGACTAAAAAAAGACAGGACCACGTTGTTCGCTTGCTTAAGAGCAATGTGTTACTAAATATTTTGCAAACATTTATTTGTAACTGTTTTAAAACTGTTCCTCAGTAAAGCTTTGAAACTCATTCTTGTGGTGGAGAGCAAATACATTTTGACTCTCTATAAGGTCCTGACCAGAGGCTCTATTGCAGCAACTCTTAACAGAAACCTCAATACAATTTGAATGATGCCAGCGTGTCCCTTAGGCTTAAAAATCCATGGGAGCTCTCATTCAGATGAGTGGAAATATTTTTGATAATGACTTTCACTTGAGAAATTCAGGGCTGTCAAGCACAGAGAAAGAGGAAAAAGTCCTGTTGTCAGTGTAAAAGTCTTTGAGAAAATCTGGGGGGATAGAAATGGCTTCTGAGCTAATTGTGTGTGAGTGTAAAGCAATAGTCTGAGTTAAGAGAAAATTGATTGGGGTCATTCGTAGCTGGTGGATCCCAGTTGACCTCAATCAGCATAAAAGCCCAGGGCTTTAGCTGGAAAATTGTACTGAAAACTTTTTAAGAAGGAAGGCAGGCTGGTGGGTCCCTCACTAGGAAGAAAACAGTGAGAAACAAAAGGACTGACAGGATGGACTTAAAAGTCAAGTGAAGCCTTTCCTGGCTTAGAGATCCAGAGAAGGGAAAAGTTTGAAGGGCTTGATCAGTTAAAGGCACAGGAACAAGGAAATAAGTAAAAGCTAGCTACTCTAGTAGGACGCAGGTGGCGCTGTGGGTTAAACCACTGAGCCTAGGGCTTGCAGATCAGAAGGCCGGTGGTTCGAATCCCGGCGATGGGGTGAGTTTCCGTTGCTCGGTCCCAGCTCCTGCCAACCTAGCAGTTTGAAAGCACGTCAAAGTGCAAGTAGATAAATGGGTACTGCTACAGCGGGAAGGTAAACAGCGTTTCCGTGTGCTGCTCTGGTTTGCCAGAAGTGGGTTTGTCATGCTGGCCACATGACCTGGAAGCTGTATGCCGGCTCCCTCGGCCAATAACGTGAGATGAGCGCCACAACCCCAGAGTTGGTCACGACTGGACCTAATGGTCAGGGGTCCCTTTACCTTTACCTAGCTACTCTGGTGTGTGGGAAATGGCCCAGTAGAGGGGTGGACATTTGGCAAGGAAGCAAGTTTAACTAATGGCTGGATTTGTTTGCTGGGTGTCTGCATGTCTTCTCATTAGTGTTTGTTCATCCCACACATTTCAGCGCATTTCCTCCTGGACTAACCAAACTGTAAACAGGTTGCCCTTGAACCCCTACCTCCCAAAAAAGTCTGGACTGGAGGTTCCCAGATAGTTTGCTACCAGGGCTGCCCTTGTTACTAGCAGTGTGAAATGTCCTGGTTTCTTAAACCATCAGCTCCCACTGAGAAAACATCTACCAGCCTTTAGCCAGCAAAGTGCCTGGCAAAAGAAATGGCAGGAATCGGGCTCTCACAGAGGTCCAGCGACTTCCAGCTTTTGAGGCCCCTGGCCATAACAGCAATTTAAAATGATAACCTGAGAAAACAAGGCAATCTAGATCACTTAACAAAATAAGTTTGTGTTTTACCCAATTGTATCTCTTCACTGCTTAAGATTTGCAGACATTTTGGTCTAATGTGCAGCATTACACATCTTTAGTTGCCAGGCAAAGACATTCCTTTTTAAATAAGGCCTTTGGCTTTTAACTATCCGTTGCATGGGAGGCAAAATATTCCTGCTTTGCATGGGGTTGGACTTGATGACCTTCATGGTCCCTTCCAGCTCCACAATTTATGATTCTCTGGTGCTGACCTTTAAAGCCCTAAATGACATCGGCCCTGTGTGCCTGAAGGAGTGTCTCCACTCCCATCGTTCAGCCTGGACACTGAGTTCCAGCTCCGAGGGCCTTCTGGCAGTTCCCTCAATGCAATAAGTAAAATTACAGGGAACCAGGCAAAGGACCTTCTTGGTAGTGGCACCCATCCAATGGAATGCCTTCCCTTCAGATGTAAAGGAAATAAACAACTATCTGACTTTTAGAAGACATCTGAAGGCAGCCCTGTTTAGGGAAGTTTTCAATGTTTGGTGTTTTATTATGCTTTTAGATTTATTGGAAGCCACCCAGAGTGGCTGGGGCAACCCAGTCACATGGGAGGGGTACAAATAATAAAATTAGGGCTGAGTGAGGATTTGAACCCAGGGTTTCCCGGTCGTGCATTTCAGCGCTCTGTTGCAATATTTCTCGTAACAGCATAATTTCTGGCGTTGTTCCCAGAAGTGAAGTAATCCAAATGAGATTTAGGAGATGGGCTTGAATTCTTTCTGGTATGCAGTACAACCAGATATTAGCGATAGCTCTTGCACCTGACTTCAGCCCTAGGCTGAAGCTTGGCTGCTGTCAATAATATATGTAGGTGCAGCTGATTGAAATCCTGCTTACGGAGTCAGATCCAGCTCTTTATCTTTTGGCTGGGTCTGTTCTGATAACAGGGCTGGGGGAGAAAATCATTAAAGCATTAAGATGACAGATTACAAAAGGGGAGCACGGCAGATCACCCAGAAGGTGCCTTTTGATGGCTGTTGCATTTTTTTGCAGCAGGAAGGCACTCACTTGAGTTCTTTATTGCTCTTTTCATTGCATCATCATTGGTTCTAGCTGAATAGAAACTACAACGCTTAAAATTGTCCACTGTGATATGTAAATGTATTACTCAGAGACTTGAAGGTAGAGTTCATGCTTTTTATGTTGGGCAGTTTTACTTTCACAAAGAAATGAGGGGAAAAAATATAATAGGAAAGTAAGTTTTTTCTATCTAGCTCTGGTCACTTTTCATTTTTCCCTCCCAGGAAAATATCACCACTAGGTAAGAAATCATGGCATCATTTCCATGGTTACCCCCCTCTCATGAATACATCCTGACAAGGTGGATAAAGGAATGTCTAGCATTGAATAACCAGAGTTTCTTCCTTTCTTCTCATTCCCCCCCATTGAGTAAAACATTAAGTAACAACAGCAAATAGTAAATAAAATCTAATTTTCTCCCCTCCTTAAAGTTACTTTAGAATGGAAAAGACAACCTGCTTGCTTAGAAAAAGTTGTTACTGCTTCTTCTCCCTTCCCCTCAGGACAAGATGGTTCTTACTGGTTCCATATATTGCTATTACTTCCCTTGATCTAGATGCTATACTCCTATTGATGCAGCCCAAAGCCAATGCAATTCAGGGCTTCATCAATAGGAGTATAGCATCTAGATCAAGGGCAGTAATAGTACCACTGTATTCTGCTCTGGTCAGACCTCACCTGGAGTACTGTCCAGTTCTGGGCACCACAGTTCGAGAAGGATACAGACAAGCTGGAACGTGTCCAGAGGAGGGCAACCAAAATGGTCAAAGGTCTGGAATCGATGCCTTATGAGGAACGGCTTAGGGTGCTGGGCATGTTTAGCCTGGAGAAGAGAAGGTTAAGGGGTGATATGATAGCCATGTTCAAATATATAAAAGGATATCATATAGAGGAGGGAGCAAGGTTGTTTTCTGCTGCTCCAGAGAAGCGGACACGGAGCAATGGATTCAAACTACAAGAAAGAAGATTCCACCTAAACATTAGGAAGAACTTCCTGACAGTAAGAGCTGTTCGACAGTGGAATTGAGTGTGGAATTCGCCAAGGAGTGTGGTGGAGTCTCCTTTGGAGGTCTTTAAGCAGAGGCTTGACAGCCATCTGTAAGGAATGCTTTGATGGTGTTTCCTGCTTGGCAGGGGGTTGGACTGGATGGCCCTTGTGGTGTCTTCCAACTCTATGATTCTATATACAAATGCATACTGTTCGGATATTTTGATTTTGCTATATGTTCAATAAAGTCAAACCAAACAGTATAAAACCTGTCCTTTTAAAATGTATTTGTCGCCTAACAGACTAAGCAACCTGGAGATACTACTTGTGTTGAGAAGAATCCTCCCCTCTCTTACCCAACTTGACAGCAGGTGCCTTTGATACCCTACACAATCCCCCACACCCCAATTTATTCAGTGGAAGGGGACTTGTAGGAGCTGGGTTTGGGAGAAGGCATTATTGAACAAAGGAACTGCGCTTCCAGCTCAATAAGCAACATTAATGCCTTTGCAGATTTGCAAGTGATTATTAACTTGTCGCATGCCATCAACCTCACCTTTGTGTTCATAATGTAAAACGGAATTCTTTTATGTACATTGCTCAGCCTCTTGGTGCACAGACGCAACCCCAAACCCTTATCTTGATGACTCTTCAATCTTCACATCGCTTCAACAAAGCGGGCTGGAGGACGTGAATGAATTAAAAAGCCTTTATATAAAGACATTCATTCTCCAGGATGATAAACAAGCCAGCCATAAATAGGCTTCAAGGACCATAACTCTTCTGGCTTTATTGGCCTTGTTTGTGATAAGTGTTGTTCATTTATTCATTACTGAAATTAAATGGTGAAAAGGATTAGTTGATTGCCCAGCTGATTGGAATATAAATGCTGTTCAAATACACTGACACTTGCCAAGATGTTATAATTTGCCCAGAGCAGCTGAGAAGATACCGGTACCACAGGGGTGCCAATCCTATATAATAAAGTCCCTGTGTCTCTGCGTCCAGTATTCCCTGTGTCCCTGGGTTTGCGCTAATGTGCATGTGCCCCACGGACACAGGGATTGGACACAGAGACACTTTGGAGAGGGGAGCTCGGCCCGGCAGGGAGACAAGCCAGGCTGAGGCGGCGAGGCGGGCACGAGGGCCGCCCCTCCAGCTGGCCGCTCCCCTTCAATCCCCTCATAGCCGGAGCGGCCGCCTCAAGCTCCAGGCTCCTTCCTCCTCCTCCTCCAGCAGCAGGAGCGCGACCTCTCTGGGCGGGACAATGGCGGGACCCCCTCCTCCCACCTCCCGGCAGCACCGGCCGCCCCTTGCGGCTCCTCACGGGCGCACCTCGCCCTCACGCGGGATCGATCCCCTGCCTCTCAGAAACACCCCTCGCTAGGAAAGCTCCCCCAGTTTCCCTCAGGAAGCTGCCCCGACTGCCCCAGGGTATGCTGGAGTAGCACGATGGGCGCCCACTGCTTCCGGGCCCAGGCAAACCCCTTACCAGCTGGAGGAGCAGGCCCCAAAGGGCAGCCCCCATCCTCCTTCTTCAACTCCTTGCCGCCGCTGGAAACAGGTCTTCTTCCCTCGCAATACCTTCTGGCCGTTCTCCCCTGCGCCTCTCTTTCTCTTAACTCACAAACCGACCCAAACAAAATCATGCCCCGGTTTCTCTCGCCGGCCGGCCGCCTCTTCACTGGCGAGCTCCTCCGCTTCTCCTTTCATTTCGCCCGGCCGTCTTGAAGCAGCGAGTCCCAACGGGTCGCCTTTTTCTGGGTGGGATTTTGCTGTGGGGAGAGGCGGCCCGCGCGGAGCGCCTGAGGGGAAATGTCTCCAAGGTCTCTCTCGGGCAGCCCTCAAGACCTTTGAGCACCACAGGGAAAAGAGACCCCGGGGGTTGGGGGCTGTTGGGTAGGGAAATGGGGTGAGTTTGAGCGGCCGACGGTTCTCTGAGCATATTCAGAATTCCTCGCAGGGTTCCTGCGCCTGCCGAGACACACGCTCTAGCACCCGTTATTTTAACGGGCTTCAAGATACTAGTAGCAGAATAAACTGTTGTGGGTTTTAAACATTTTCTTTCATTGGTTTTGTGGTGGAAGTGATCCTTTGCTATCTAAAGAGAGAAATGCTATGAGGAAAAGTTTGGTTGGAGGCCCTTGCCCACAACTCTTGAAGCCTAGTGGTTGCCAAAGGGGTTGTGGTCCTCAAAAGAATGTTGTACACTTGTTCAGAGAGGCAGTGTTATTTCCAGGCTGCTACATGTGCCAGTACAAATAGTACTGAGTTTTTGCCATGCACTATTGCTAGTACATACCTGTGGTACTTAAAATCTTGTGCTGGCAGCCCATATGCTACTGAGCCTAGTTCAAAGTTCTTGTATTAATTTACAATGTCCTTAATGACTTGAGTCGATGCCTGATTCCTTATATCCCTGTCCAATCACTGAGGTATTTGTTAGTGGCCCCCGATAGCCAAGATGTAAATATCATATTGCAAAGGAGCCATGTTCAGCATGTGTTCAGTATTGTAGGGTCAATTTTCTGGAACTCCCAGCTGATATCAGAACCCCTCCCTACTGTTGTGTATTGAGTCAAAGGATTTTATCTCTGTATTATTATTGTCTGTATTTGCATTAGGATAAAGTAACTGCCTTTTGGTTCCAGAGGGTACAGCTACTATTGGTTCATTTAAGCTGCTGTATTTGGATCCTCTGTCTTATTGGTTCCCTCCAAAAGGCAGCACTGTGATTGCCTGATATTGTTCCCTCCAAAATGTATCCCCTTCTAGCTAGTTCCCTGTCCCTATAAATGTAGCCTTCCTGCCCTCACAGTCAGTCTTGTTCACTTTAATAAAGAGCTGTTACTAAAGAACCGTCTCCAGCATGTTTTGTCAAGAGAGCTGAAATCACAAACCCCACGTCACAACACCTACAAAACTTCCAGCACCTGCTGAAGACCCTATTTATATATATGGCATTTAAACCAAATTTTTAATTTTATAGTTGGTGTGCAACTATAGTGCAGCCAAATTTGCAGTTGGAAAGTAAGCACACAACAACACGAGTTCAACAGTAGACTTAAGTCACAGGCACCAATATTGGCCTATAAAGCTATAAGAACCAGCTTACATACAACATACACACACACACAGCAACACTGGGCTCGAGATAATTTTTTAACGGCAGGCAAGAAAGGAGGGGAGAGTTATATCCCTGTAAGTTAAAACACATGCAATGAAACAGTGTGATGGCCTTGTCCCCGACTCACTTTGGCTCTGTTTACATCACCAGTTTATAATGCAGTGAGGTTGTTCCTACCCACCCACCCCCAATGCACTTCAGATCACATTTACATGACATTTTACATGTCAGAACGGGTTGAAAATGTTTCTAATTTGGCTGCTGTCCACACAAGTAGGTGGGAAAGATGTCTTCGTATGGCTTAGATTTTTGAATTGGACCGAAGGTGGTTTCCGGGGGAAATGCATTAAAGCACAGCGTTTCTCAAGATGTGGTTTGTGGCTAATGTTGTCACAGCAGCTTCACAAACCAGCAGTGGGAGTGCACTGGATGCAAAGTAATCAGGAGTGTGTCCGCAATGCTGATTTGGAGGCATGCTAATTGGCATTTGGTTTGCGTAATAAGGGATCATTCAACATACCCGGTAGCAGAATTGCCATACAAGGGAGGGGTTCACCCCTCTCACACACATTTTCAATAAAGATTTATATGTGACCACTGGTTTAGTATAGCAATTTTAGTACAGGACCAGGGAAAAATGCAAATTCTAAAGAAACCTAGAATAAAATATGTCTGTGATACTGCTAAGGAGTTATACAAATGCGTATTTTAACTCCCCAGATCTTCAACCTTTCCCCACCCCCAATGATATTTCAGAGGTTGCCCAGTCCAGAATTCAGTTGGTCTCCATAAGAGTTGTACAGTACTGTATTCCTCTAAGGGCCCTTCCAAATGTCCTGTTGTTGTGATACATTTTAATATTGTGTGATTCATTATTAGCTGCTCTGTGTTTGAAAATTCTGCAGGAAATAAGTTTTTGAAGTAAGAACTCTGTGGCCCTAAAATTAATATTTGCATGCCAATTCCCCATTTCTCACCTGTCTGTGATAGTAACCCGTGCAGCTTAGTTGCATTTGAAATACGTTTGATACCTACTCATGATAAGGTTGCAAGCGTTTTTGAAATGTAGCCTATGTATGTAATGTGATACATGGCGTTATGTACACACGTACACCCACCTTCACGTATCAAATAACTGTGATCCGCGTTATGTATTCGGTTGGGTTTCATGGTACTGTAGTTTGGCAAATGACGCTGCAGTTCGTACCTTTGAACTCCAGGCGGCGCTACAGGGCCGCTACTGGCGGTGGAATTGGAGCAGCTTTTCCCAACGGCGCTTTCTAGACATAGGAAAACAGAAGAGTCGCTTCCGTTCAACTACAGTGTTTCCGTATCTGCGCGTGCGCAGCAAGCTTTTCTCGTTCCGGTCTAGTTTTTTTTCTCTCTCTCGTGAGAACGGACGAAACCTGACAGGACGTCCCGCCTTCCGCTTCCCTTTCCGGCCGCCGTGTCCCTCTCTCTTTAACTCCGGCAAAGGGGACGGACGGACGCGCCGCAGCCATGGCGCTCTACAACTTCAAGAAAATCATGGTGGTCCCGTCTGCCAAGGTAAAAGGAGGACGGCTCCCTCTTTCGGAATTCCTTCCGACCGGCGCGCGGGGGCTTCCGAGTGCGACTGCGCCGTTTCTGTGGCATCACGGCGGCGCCGGGTTAGCGCGTGGCGCCGGGGGGGGGGGGAGGGAAAAGCCATGTGCCGAAGAAGGCGGAGACCACATGACGAGCCTGGCCATTCATTGGCTCTCTCCTCCACGTGGCTCGCGGCTGTGCTACCCAGCAGAAGGAAGTTCAAGGGGTGCCTTCTCTCCAGTGTGTGGTTGGGGGAGAGGAGAGAGCTGTTCCGGATTTACGTACAGTATAATCAAGCTATAGTTTAGGGCCCCACTTTGTTGGGGGCCCCCAAAAAAAATTAAAGGGGAAAAAAACCTGGATGTACATTTCCAAAATACTGTATAAGATAAAAACCAAATAAAATAAAATCTACATACAGCAACAGTGTTTTGTGCTGTGTAGGCTCCCATGATGCAAGTAATGGGCCCCGTCTGCTAGCTTGCTCCCTAAAATATCGCTGGTTTCCTCATTTCGATATCAATTACTCGATAAAATACATATTTTGTTATTAGCAAATGGCTTTAGATACCTATTAGGTCCCTAAATTACCATATAGCATATATTCAACACAAAAAACAGCAACAATTTGTTGTTGACAAAGGACAGCTGGACATATAAAGGGCCCCATTACCCTTTAGGGCCTCATCAAACCTAAATCCGGCCCTGGGTGCCAGGGAGGGGTAAGAATAGGTAGCGATCCTATTCTTCTCTCCGTGCCTCCTCAAAAACACATGACCCTAATAGTGACACTTTTATTTATGTATTAAGTTTGTTGCAGAATCGTAGATTTTGGAAGGGGTACCTCCAAGGGTCATCTAGTCCAACCCCCCGCCATGCAGGAATCTCAATGCAGAATCCTTGTCAGACGCTTTAATCTTGCGACCTAACAACCAGTCAAATAGGCAGCAAACCCCATGTTAAAACTGAAAGGGAAGAGAAGCGCATAGAAAACTTCCCACCCGCTACTTCTAAAAGGCTGCAGATAGTTAAAGGCCTTCTTTCAGAGGAATGGTTTTGCCCGGAGCCCCTCGATTATTTATGTGTTTTTTGTTCCTAAGGTGCTAAGCAAGGAACCAGGGGTCCTTGGGCCCTCAGAATGCTTCTGAATCACAACTCCCATGAGTGTGGCCAGCAGTGAAGGGGGACGGGCAGGAGTCATACCGGTAGTTCAGTGATGTCTGGGTGGGCCAGAGATTCCTCACACCTGCGGCTGTTAAGACAGAAGCACAACAACAAAAACGGGCAAATAAGCAAATGAAAGCATGCATAATGGCTAAAAGCTGCATTCAAACAGACATTTAAATAAAATTGCTATTGTTTTTAAAAAGGCTGACGTTTTTTTTTTAAAAAAATTAAGTTTGGAGAAAGAACTGTCTTTCTTTTTGGCCTGGTACTTAAGTGACAGCAGAGGGCTTTCCAGACATGTTTCTGTGGGGGTCGTGCTCAAAGGGAGCCACCATTGAGAAGGGCTTCTTTTGATCATCACTTGCTGGTGCTTCAGATGACAGTCTTGGATGAATGTGGCAGGTGCGTCCTCACTGTGAATTGGTGAAGTCTCCTCCCTTTCCTGGGCAACCTCTCCATGTGTGCAGAAGACTCCAGCTGTCTTAATATAGCACCACTCCCTATCTTCACCCCCACAGAATATTTGTTGTAGGTGGTGCCTTTCTTTCTTTCTTTTTTGGCACCTCTATTCTCAGCTTATTTGCTCTTCTTCCAATATTGTTTTGCCCAATACAAATGGCTTTCCTTCCTCCCACTAGAAACGAGTGATGAGAGAATAGTCCTATACTGCTAGCGGCTCCTTTTTGTACAAGGTGATGCTTATCTGAATTACTCTCGTAACATTCCGTGAGAGAAATTAAACTGTATGGACGTTTCTGTGTTGGTTCACATCCATGGTTCTTAGAAGTGAAACGAGGGCTCTGTTCTGGAGGTGGAAGCTACAGGCTCAGTTCTTGATGTGCTTTCAGTTTCTGATAAATTCTCCCAGTCAATGGATAGTACCGGCAGGTCATTGTGTGTCCTTAAATGGTTTTGGTAGACTGTGCTAGGAGCCTGAAGCACAGCACCCTTTCCTTTGCTTGTCCCCAGGCCTAGCAGAGAAGCAAGCATCACCATCCAGGTGATCTGTCTTTATTTTTCTTAGATGTTGCATCAGGTTTTTTGGTACATTTTACCCTCCCAAGATCCTAGATGGCAGATTTGCTGTGGTTCTTTTTAAGGAGCCTTTAAGGAACATGCGAGAGCTTGAAACAGTCTCTCATGTATTTTTCTATTGTAGATTTTATTAAGGAATTGAAGAACACATAAATTTATCCCCAGACAGTTTCCTGGTCTGTCTTTCAAAACTTTTTTGAGCATTTTTCTTGAGGGGTCTAATAAATCTGTTGCAAAACAGGCAACAATATATCTGGATGTTGTAATATATCTCAAACCTGCTTTGATTGTTAGATCTTAACTTGTCCCCCTTTACTAACTGGTTCTTCCGGATTTCCTTATATTTTGTACTTCCTTTAATGGCTGGTTGACTGTAACAAATACTTGATTGATTGATGTTGACACTTTATATTGAAATAAGTTATGATGGAAATTAATGGAACTTTGACGCATGTGTGCTTAAGAACAGAGAGCAAGTCTGTTAGGGCAATGAAGGGGTTTGGGGTGGATTTTTAAGCACAATCAATACCAGTAAAAATTATGTGAAATTGCTGTTCTTTTAACGATGGGTTGAAACATTTTGTTCAGAGGCAAGCAGGCAATGAATGCATGTCTCATGATCCCTAGTCTTAAGGGCTTTCCAGAGTGCTTTGCCCTGTTGCAGCACACTTGAACGAACTCTTCCTTTCTGCTTTCAACTACAGATGTGAGTTTTTGACTCTTGTTTTATTGTGACGTTTGGTGACTTTGAAAACATTAAACACATCTTCTTCCTTGCCGTTTGTTCTTTAACTGCAGGACTTCATAGACCTGACGTTATCCAAGACGCAGCGGAAGACTCCCACAGTAATTCATAAGCATTACCAGATTCACCGCATTCGTCATTTTTACATGAGAAAAGTAAAATATACCCAACAAAATTACCACGACAGGCTCACCCAAATCATCATGGATTTCCCAAAACTAGATGTAAGTGGTTTTGGCAAGAGGCAGTTGAACACAAAAAGTTATTCTAAGCCCAGTGTTATACTCTCCGCATGACACATGCAAAAAACTTGCAAAAATCTTTCTTTTGGGTAAACTATATCTGGTTTCTTAGAGAAAGGTTATGTGCTTCTAGTTCTTTCTTTTACATTATTATAAATTGGTCTGTAAAGCCCTAAATGGTTTGGGGACCAGTTATCTTGGGGAATGCCTGCAGTATCCTGCCAATAAGGTGAGTTCTGCTGGCATGTCTCTCTTGACCACACCCTCCCATCAGAGGTCAGAGAGATAAATGACTACCTGACATTTAGAAAATACCTAAAGGCAGTCCTGTTTAGGGAAGTTTTTAATCTGTGATATTTGATGTATTTTAAGGTTTGTTGGAAGCCGCCCAGAGTGGCAGGGGAAGCCCAGCCAGATGAGCGGGTTATAAATAAATTATTATTATTTATTATTATTATTAAGTCTGGATTCCTGGAACTTGGTATAGGGCTTTCTCAATAGCTGCCCCTCCAGTTGTGAAATTCTCTTCCCCTGTAGCTTAGAGTGGCACTGGCATTAATGAGCTTTTAGTGCCAAGTGAAAATCTTCCCCTTTTGTCTTGCTCCCACATGCTGACATTTTTATAACAGATGGGGAACACTTGCATCAGCTTTAGTCTGGGTTTGCTGGATTTGTTTTTTGTTTTATGAAACTGATGTAACACATATGCTGTGGCTTGCCCTGTGACAGCTATGGGTGGAGTTTGGCTATCGATCCCCGAAACAATGTAGCATATGTTGATAAAGTACAGTATGGACAAAGTTATTTATTTAGGATACATAAAAGTCACCTTCCTCTGGGAAAGTTCAGGGCGGTGTACTGTACAGGGCGAGTCTTTTAAAAGAGGCCCCTTGGAACATGTGTACTCTGTATCCAAGGGGCCTCCTTTAAAGGACTCACCCTGCACAACAGACATTAAAAACATGATATGTCTGTTAAGCTTATTTTACTATGATTTGCTGCTTATTGAGAAGGAGAGAGCCATGTAGGATTTTGGATAGTGTTCTGTGAAAATATATGCACAATTTGTTTGAGTCGTTCTGGCAAAATGAATAATCATATGCTTTAAAGACTGTATTATACAGTAGACAAGATGTTGCCTGCTGATACAGCTTAAGTAGATCATGGAGTGTGCAAGTTTATAATTCTGTAGAATTTATTGCTCCTTGGCTCCTGAAAGCTTGCATACTCCTACATCGACCTGGGCCGAGCTAATGAATGCTGTTTTAATTTGTCCCACTTTTTTAACAGCTGCTGTTTCTAACACGGTCAATAGTGTAGCATAGTTCCGTTTCTTCTTAGAGTTGCATCATTCTAGTTGCTTTTTATGCAAAGAGAAGGCTAGGTTGAGCAAGAAAGAGTTTGCTAAAGAGAGTAAATGTTTTTTCTTTGCAGTGCATTATGGATGCGGAACCTGTTCTCCATTTTTGCCTGGGTCTGTGCTCTCTATGGTCATCAAACAGATACAAAAACCGTAACCTAGGATTAAATGAGCTCCACAGACTCATATAAGAAGCTTGTGTTAGCCTTGTTCAGGGTTTCCCAAGCTTTTATCTCCAGCTATTTTTGGACTACAACTCCCATCATCCCTAGGTGGCTGGACCCAGTGGTTAGGGATGATGGGAACTGTAGTAAAAAGAAAAAAGTTGGAGGCCCAAGTTTGGGAAACCCTGGCCTAGTTGAATTGTGTGACATTCTTATTCTGAGCAGGTTATTCTTTCTCTTGAGCTGTGTACACACTCCTGTTTGCTCCTGTCTGCATTGAGTGTACTTTTCCACTCCTGGTTTGGGAAGTGGTGTACAGAAGACATTAGCCTCAGTCCATATATATCTTGTTATTTCTTTGTTTTTAATGCATTTTGCCTTAAAACCAGCTTTGATCTGAATTATAGAAAAGAACAACCTAGCTGTGTTTAAGACTTGTAATGTGTACACAGCCTTGTTATTAAGTTTTTCTTCCATCCTTTAACCTGATGGTTCCCAGTGCATAGCTGCCAAGTTTTCCCTTTTCTCGCGAGGAAGCCTATTCAGCATAAGGGAAAATCCCTTAAAAAAAGGGATAACTTGGCAGCTCTGGTTCCCAGGGAACTCAACAATATATTAAGTACCCAAACCAATACAAGAGCCATAAAACCATTATGAAAACCAAACATAAAGCAAGAAATCAGTAATTCAGACAACATCGCAGCAGTTTTCATTTTACATCAGCCCAAATGATTAGCCTAGGGAAATAAATGCACCTTAATCTGGTGCATAAGAACAGATAGTGGAGGAGGCAGCAGTATCTTTGTGACAGCGGTGGGGGTCTTTTTATGGTCATCTGACATTATATTGATGTTGGATGATTGTCAGATGGATAGCCACACAGCAGGTGAATGTGGTTGAGGAAAACTGCCGTGTGATTCCCTACTCCTGCCCTATTGGAAGGAACCTCCATATCTAGGGTGCCACAACAGAGAAGGCCCTGTTCTGCATTGTTGCACCACAAACAATGGATGTAAACAGAAATAGGAGCGGGCTGCTCCTGGATTTATGCTGCATCATAGAATGCTTTTTTGAACTTTCTCCTAGTTTCAAAATCAGTTTACTGTGTGGCCTAAAATTCCCCTGAGCTTGCGGAAGTAGTCAGCCCTCTGAACCTTGGCTGTGCTACTTAGCAAAGGTCAAACCGCTAAGAAGTTTGCATATTGACATAAGTTTTGTTCTTTTTTTTCCTTCCAGGACATCCATCCATTTTATGCAGATTTGATGAACGTTCTATATGACAAAGATCATTACAAGTTGGCTTTGGGGCAAATTAACATTGCAAAAAATCTGATTGACAAGTAAGAGCTTAATATTTAGTTGTTGTCCATGTTTCAAAAAACATTTCTGTTGTTTGGATCACTGTAACACATACACACACATTTTGTTTGGAAAAGGCTTCCTATTCTCTGCTTGCAGTTCCTCCTTATAAAGCCATGCCTTTGAAACATGAAGGAATGCCTGCATATTCCTTGAGACTTACCCTTTCATTCCCCCCTTTCAAATGCTGCAGTTCTGTGCTCAGTTATTAGGATGGTGGAGAGGGCAACGAGTTTCTAGTGGCCTCAATACAGGTTTGACTTCTGTTTTTGAAATACAGTGTTGCCAAAGATTATGTACGGCTGATGAAATATGGAGATTCCCTTTACCGATGCAAGCAGCTGAAGCGGGCTGCTCTGGGACGGATGTGTACAATCATCAAAAGACAGAAGCAGAGCCTGGAGTACTTAGAACAAGGTGGAGTATATCAGGGGTGATAGCAGAACAGATACCACCCTTTATTGCGATACCACCCTTCAGTCAATAAGTTCATACCGGCCTCTCAGGGTTCTTGTCCCAACTTTACCTTCACAACCGCCCTGTGAGGCTGAAAAAGTGACTGGCTGAAGATCACCCAACGAGTGCCATGGCTGAGTGATGGATCTATTACTCTTCTGGCAGCAATAACAATTGCAGCACTTTGGCTGTCATTAGACAGTGAACTTTAGTAAAAGTTAATCTGCCAGAAATGGGCCCATTCAATAATATCCCTGGCCAATCTTCCATGTTCAGCCAGAGAAAGAATATGAGACTCGCCTTGCTTCTACAAGAAGTAGGTAGCCTGGTATGTCTTCATTTAAGGGGTGGAACTTTTTGCCAATTAATATTAAGCAAGAGCTGTTAGTACTTTGGGCGAGCTCAAGGCTTTCCAACTGCAATGAAAATCCCCTCCTCCTCCATTTCCTGCCTGCCCCTGTCCCCTCCCCTAAACTCTTCTGGAATGCCCCAGCACAGATTTACGGAACATTCAAAGAGAGGGCAGGGAATTTCTGTTGCACAATTGGACTGCTTTGTGGATACTGCCCTTCGTTCAAAATGCCTGCTTAGGACTCTTCTGCTTACACTGGGCCTATCAGATGTGTAGCTCAGCCATTGGTAATTGTGTATCAGTGCCCGGATGCTAAGTATTTTTAGACTTCAACAAATGAAAGATTGTCTTTATTTTTTACAGTGCGTCAGCATTTATCTCGGTTGCCAACCATCGACCCTAACACACGGACTCTCTTACTGTGTGGTTACCCGAATGTTGGGAAATCCAGCTTTATAAACAAGGTTTGTGGATATTTGTATGGCTTCGGAGCCAAAGGAAAGTACTGTGCACTCTTGAGCTACTTTTTTTACTCGGAAGTAAATCCCATTGAGTTGCATGCTCCCTAGTAAATGTGTTTAGGATGTAAGTCTTAGTTGAGTTTATATTCAACTAGGGATGTACAGGTGGTGCTATGGGTTAAACCACAGAGCCTAGGCTAGGGCTTGCTGATCAGAAGGTCGGCGGTTCGAATCCCCACGATGGGGTGAGCTCCCGTTGCTCGGTCCCAGCTCCTGCCAACCTAGCAGTTCGAAAGCACCTCAAAGTGGAAGTAGATAAATAGGTACTGCTCCAAGCGGGAAGCTAAACGGCGTTTCCGTGTGCTGCTCTGGTTCGCCAGAAGCGGCTTTGTCATGCTGGCCACATGACCGGGATGCTGTACGCCGGCTCCCTTGGCCAATAATGCAAGATGAGAGCCGCTACCCCAGTCAGTCACGACTGGACCTAATGGTCAGGGGTCCCTTTACCTTTAGGGATGTACTGCCTCTTAATGAGTGAATAGATATTTTAAATATTTGAGCAGATAAAGTGCCATATTCCCTTTTAAAGGCTGCAATATCAGCAGTGGGCATGGCCAGGGCCAGATCAACAGGCGTTACAGAAGACTGCATTCAAGCTATGCAAAACTCAGAGGTTTCCATGCACAATCTCTCCATCCGGGCACAAGTGCAATAGCACTCTGCACGCCTGTGATTCCCAGGATGTATTCAGAGTACAATGTCTTTGACAGTGGAGGTAGAACACAACTATGGTGGATGGTAACCATTGATAGTCTTGTCTTCCATGAATTTGTTGGTGGCCATCACAGTCTCCTGTGGGAGCATTTTCCATATTTTAACTATGTAGTGCATGAAGGACACATTCCAGCCTTGAGTATGGGGTAGGACCAGGGAAGAGGGTGGCCTGGGGAGAACCCCAGGGGCTGGATAGAGAAACCTGGAGCTTGGAAGTTCCACCCCAAGTGCTAAATGGAAGATACTTGGTTTTACATATTTTGAGTTCCAGAACAGAAAATATCTTCTCTCTCCTACCCCACGCCTAAATAAGTATGCTCTAGTGGCTCAGACATTTTTCTTGTAAGAAGTCGAGTATGGCCCTTGTTTGTTTGGAAAATGGAATTGTCTTATAAATGGAGAGACGCTGCAACTTTGGGATTTCTTGTGTTTCAGGTGACGAGAGCAGATGTAGAGGTGCAGCCGTATGCCTTCACCACAAAATCTCTGTTTGTGGGCCACATGGATTACAAGTACCTGCGTTGGCAGGTAAGGACTTTGCTGTAGCAATTAGTTGGGATGGATCTTTCTCCTTCAAGGTAACGCTGTGAATCGTATTTTGGCTTCCTAGAGTTCCTTATAAGTTTTCCGAACTTCCAGTTAGCTGATTAGGATTCATGATGGCTGCATTGAACTAGATTGCCTTGCTCGCAATCTTCACCTTTGTAGCAAACGGCAAGCTAGGTTGGGAGTCTTCTTTTACAATAATGGCCACTCCTTCCAAGCTGTAACCCTCTGAAGATTGAGCCCTTGTCTCAATGCAGTTTTCAAAGGAATTTCTCCTTTTTAATAGTGTTTGCCCAGTCTTGTCTCGGCCACGGACCCCAACGCAGCTCATTTGGTGCTCCTGTAGATGAGCTGATTGGGGTGATGCTTCTGTGAGTCTGTTCACCACTTATTGAGTCATCTGATGATACTCTAGCTCAGCTATCCACATGACTGCATTAGACAGGCAGTCTGGAAATGTGGGCGACTGCAGTTTCTAGACTCAAGGGTTGTGAAGAAATAGTTTTAATCCTCTGGCAATATAAAACAATTACAAAATAGTGTCTTGGGCTTTTTAGCCCTTGGAAGGGTGTTGACACTGTACTTAGCTGCCTAGCCATTGATTAATGTAACTTTCATGTTCTGGAGCTTTATGAAAAACCCTGCACCAAAACCATGAAACAAACCTGTCCAAATCTGCCTAGGAAGATCAGTTGGCATGTTTCAGTTTGTCCAAGTGAATACAGTGACTTCAACTAGCAGTCCTGTAGCCAGATGCTGTGCTTGTTTACTTAGAAGTAAGTCTACTGAGTTCAATGGGACTTACTCGCAGGATATGTGGGTATGGGGTTGCAGCCATTGATATTGCATGTGGGAGCCAAGAATTTCTTTGGTATTCTGAGCGATATCATTTCAGCATCCTTCTGTTTTGCGGTTTAGGAGGAAAGGATAATAGTATTTGAGTTGCAGAGGCGCTTGAAATGCCTGTGCCCTCCATTTACAGAGGTGTTCCAGAAGTGGGGCTATTTTTCCTTCGCAGCCCGGTTTGCTTGTCAATGCATGTGAGATCAAGGACTTTATTGCTGTCTGTCTTCATTCTAGGTAGTGGATACCCCCGGTATTCTGGATCATCCCCTGGAAGAGAGAAACACCATTGAGATGCAGGCAATAACAGCGCTTGCCCATCTTCGTTCAGCTGTCCTGTACGTCATGGATATATCAGAACAGTGTGGGCACAGCCTAGAAGAACAGCTAGAACTCTTCAGCAATATCAAGCCACTGTTTGTCAACAAGGTGAGCTGGGATTTAATACCTGATGCCGAGTTGCTCCTTTCTTGGTTATAAAATCTAGACCGTATGCTTAGTTCAATCTGTTATTTCCCCTTTTTTAACTTTCAGCCTCTAATAATTGTAGCAAACAAATGTGACGTGAAGAGGATTTCTGAGCTTTCTGAGGAAAACCAGGTAGGAAATTGTGTTTGTCCATCTGTCTTAGGGTTGTGCACTGGCTTGGAGTGCACCTTGAATAATGGGGTAGATCATGGAGATTTGGAGAAGACTCTTCCTTTGCAGAGTCAGGTCATGCCATTAACAAGGCATGTCAAAGTGGATCAGGGTCAAACTCAATTTTCCGAGTAGCTCTATCGCCTCCGTTTTTCTAAAAAGTTAAACCCACAATTTTACCCTCGCCATTTTTTTTTGAGAAACAATACCAAGTGGTCTGGAGAAACGGCCAGAACTTCAGAGGGGACAAGTTGGTGTTCTGGTAAGATCTTTTCATTTTGATGAAGAGGTTTAGCTTCCATTCACTGAATTATTTCCCCTCCATGCACCCCAATCAGAGTAATTTGGGGGAGGCAGTTTGTTTATTTCAAAGAGTTGTTCTTTGTGAGGGTCTTCATTCTCGTCTGAATTTTGGCTGTGAGAGCAGGGAGTAAGCAGCAGAGTCACACTATGAGAGTAGCCTGCTTTTTCCCCAGTCATCCTTTTTCCTAACAGGCAATTCAAAGCCATAACTTGCTTTCTTTGGTGACTGTTCCAGTTTTTTATACCAAAGGTGATATCACCTAGCCCCTGGACCAGTTTCCTGAATTTTAGCAGGCTTCTTAGCCTGAAACTGGCAGGCGTAACCCACCTGGAGTGGTTCCTTTGCCTGCAAACTTCATCCACATGTGAAAAAAAGAAAAACACTAGCAATTTTTTGGTTTCCAGTTTTAGTCAATGGTGGTTTCGGATTTAACTGATCGGAGTCAGACATACCCAAATAATGAGCTGAATTGCAACAATTTAGGTTGTATACACACTGTACTTTTCAGGCACAATACATTGAGAGCACATCCATAGCACATTTCCCTCCTCAAAGAATTCTGGGCACTGTACTTCACAAAGTTGCAACTCCCAGCAACCATTAACAAATTACATGCCCAGACTTTTTTGAGGAGGGAAACAGATGGAACTGTGGTCTGCATATGTGTACTGTAATTTATTTCATGTCCGATGTGACACATTCTAACTGTTGTATCTTCCAGTTCATGAAGGTCTTGTGCTTATTTTGATACCTTAGCAATAGAAGGCAGCAATATTTTTGTTGGGTTTAAGCATTTAGTTTCACTACTGAATTCACGTGTGTCCTTCATCTTTTAGAAAATGTTTGCTGATTTAGAAGCAGATGGGCTTCCTGTCATCGAGACAAGCACCCTAACCGAAGAAGGAGTGATTCAAGTTAAAACAGAAGTGAGTTGTGTGTTTGTTTGTTTTTGTATAAGCTGTGTTTCACACACTCTCATTGGATTGGTCCAACAGTGACCTCCTCCACATTTCAAAGATTTGTGAACAACAACAACCTTGCACTAGGACACTGCTGGAGAAATGTGAAGCCAAATCCAAAGGCGATTATTATTAATATTATTTATTAAATTTGTTAGTTGCATTAGCTTGTCCAAGGCAATCCAAAGCGACTTGTGCAACCACAAAACCTACCGATTTCAGCAAATGTTTATAGCATAGGACAACCAGCTCTTCTACTTTTGCTCATGGTTGTTTTGACCAACCTATTGTTCTGTTAGCTGCTGGCAGCTGAACTGGAAGCCTGTTTAGACAACTGTAAAGAGGAGGAACATTAATGATAGACTTTCTTTATTGTTCCATTCCCTCTAACAGGGAACTTAGGTGGTTGACTGCCAAACAATTTACAAGCAAGAGAGGGTCATCCAAAAAAGAAAGAGTGTTTTATATGTACTGGGGGGCAGGGGAGGACCTTTTGGCCCTCCCATTCTAGACTGACAAGTGTGCGAAGTTCTTTTAAAATGCCCTCCATTATCTGGCGATAATGGGCCTATTGCTGCAAGCACTGGCTTGCTCTGTAGGTGAATTCTAGATCAAAGACATTAAGCTTAATATTAGGGATGATGGGATTAAACCAGGAAATTGTGTGAGAGAGTAAATCTTGGCCTTCCAGAAATTTATAATGATTTTGCCTTGCAGAGTCAATTTTTTTTTTAGGATTTCAGATTGGAGGTTTGATAGTGCACGAGTAGTTAAATAATTAGGGCAGCCATCTTGCTTGGTGATTTCACACACACCCAGTGTGGTGCAGATGTAGTGCTTCCTTTTCACTGTGGTTATGAGATGGAGAGCCTGTGCTCTCCCAGTTTCCTTTCCCCTGCTGTTTTTTCAGTTACAGTAAGGAGGGAATTTGGGAGCCCGTGGGGTACTCCGTGAAACTCCTGCTCAGTGAAACCGACGTTAAGAAATTGGGAGCCATTATGTCTGCGTGTTATTCGTCTGCTTTCATCAGCATATTTTTTTGAATTCCTATTTTGCATGTTCTCAGGCCTGCGACAGGTTGCTGGCCCATCGTGTTGATACCAAAATGAAAGGAAACAAAGTACATGATGTACTGAACAGGCTCCACTTAGCTGTCCCTTCCAAAAGAGATAACAAGGTTGGTGTGTGTGTGCCCATTATACCTCTGTGTCCCGTCCCCCCGGTTTCAGCAATGTATGTATATACCCGTGTTTCTCCAAAAATAAGACACCGTCTTATATTTATTTTTCCTCAAAAAAACAACACGGTGGCTTATTTTCAGGGGATGTCTTTATTATTATTATTAAGTATGGTACAGTTTAACCTACAGGGTTAAACTGCCTATCACTATGGCTTATTTTCGGGGTATGGCTTATTTTCGGGGTATGGCTTATTTTCAGAGATAATAATGCATCTAATCAAAACAGTTTTGGTCCTTTTTTGCTTTTGTTTAAACTGATTCCTTGAGCTCATCTTGGTTTTACCCTTTAGGAAAGGCCGCCTTTTATCCCTGAAGGTGCCCTGCTCCGCAAAAAACGCATGGAAGTTGATGCGCCTAAAAAGAAACTGGTAAGCGTCTTTTGAAAGATTTTCCCAGGAGAAGAACAGCAAAATTCACGTGAAGCTTTTAAAAAGGGCCCATTTTAATGCTGTGTGCTTGTTCACAGGAGAAAGACATTGAAATGGAAATGGGAGACGAGTATGTTTTGGATCTTAAGAGTAAGTAGTAACAGTAATCTTAAATGTTCTCTAGAGGTGTCGCTGGATGTAGTGTTCCCATTTTGCAGACAGTTCAGGTAGAAAACTGCAAGGTTAACTTCAGCCACTGTGTGTGGTTAGCAGCCCTGTTTAGGGAAGTTTTTAATGTTTGATGATGTTGCTTTTTTATTATTAATATTCTGTTGGGAGCCGCCCAGAGTGGCTGGGGAAACCCAGCCAGATGGGTGAGGTATAGATAATAATAATAATAATAATTATTATTATTATTATAATTAACATTATTATTAACATAATAATTATGTTATGCTCTTAGTCTACTGGATAATACTGGTGTTCACCTAATTTTCCATCAGGGACTATATGTTAAAAAATATATAGGGTTCTCCGTTCTTGGTTCTTGGGTTTGCAAAGTTGATGGAGGGCTTTGTCAGTCTACATAGGGAGTGAACAACCTGCAGCCTTTGGCCTAATGTCATGCATTCCTTTCCTGAATTACCCTCTCCTGTGTTGCCGCTGGCAAGCTGCTTTGGGTGGAGGGAGGGTACCAGGTGTCAGAAAGTGAGTGACATTTCTAGACAGATAATAATCAAACTACAAGTTTTTTTTGTTTTGTTTTAATGAAGCCTAAGGTTAAAGGAATATTGTTCTGGTTGCCAGACAGGTTTATCAGCTCTGGACCACTTGCTAGCAAGTAACTTCCTACTGTAATGATGAATTAGCAACTTCTGTGCTGCACAAATTAATAATTATGTGTGTTGTTTCCCCTCCCCCCCCTTTAGAATACTGGGATCTAATGAATCCATCTGAAAAATATGATAAGGTGCCAGAGATATGGGAAGGACACAACATAGCAGATTATATTGACCCAGATATCATGAAGGTAGGAGTTATCCCCATTAACTTCACACTTCAATGTACAGAAAATGTGTGCATTCTTGTCATGGCATGAATATAAAGAACATTCTGTCAAGCTATGCATTTCTTGTCTAGCCTCTTTATTAAGAATTACAACTAAGAAGAACGAGTTGATTGACTCAGTAAAACCATCACTCTGCTTCTGCCTTTAATCTTGGTTCAGAAATTGAGAATTTTTGATATGGCAATCAGGAGTTTGAGCATTAACTATCTCAAAGGCTCAGTTGATGAATATTGGAAGCATGAATATTGTAAAAAAAGTTTCTAATGCATTGTGTGTGACGTCTTTAAAGAAACTGGAGCAACTGGAGGAAGAGGAGGAGCTGAGGCAAGCAGCTGGAGAATATGACAGCGACTCTGAAAGTGACGATGAGGAAATGATGAGCATCAGACAGCTGGCACAACAGATTCGAGAGAAAAAGAAACTCAGGATGTTGGCATCCAAAGAGAAAGATACACAGGGGCCCAAGATGCCGAGAACGGCGAGAAAGGCAGGTTTCAAACATTTTTTAAAAAGAATGTGTTGGGGCCTGACTGCAGTTAAGGGATTAAGGGATTTACCTGTGTTCCCTCCTACCCACTCACTTTTGTTACAAAACAAAAATCGAAGTTGTCTTGGCTAGAAATACCTGTTAGACTGCAGATTAAAAATAATGGCTTAGGCAGATGAAACAGGCCCGTAAGCGATAGAAGAAGGAGAATCTCCATTAAGGTGTTTTCTATTAGGACTTGTCAGAAACACAAGGATCACGCCTGAGGCCTGGTCTGCGCAGTCAGCAGAACAAAGTTGTGGAATGAACTGGGACATAGGAAGGTGACTTCTGTTGAGTCTGAGCTTTGGTCCACCCAACTCAGCACTGTCAACAGTGAGTGGCAGAGGTTCTCCAGGGTTTCATCCAAGAGTTTCCCCCAGACTACCTGGAGATGTCTGGATTGAGCCTGGGACCTTTTTTCATACAAAGCATGTGCTCTAGGTCTGAGCTATGGCCCTTCCCTATTTCAGACATGATTTTTGATCTCCTACACACCCACACACCGCCCAACATTATAAGTTTCTAGCAGTTCAACAAGCAAAGCTTACTATAGGCCCCACATCCGCCTGCACTGGCATGTTTCCGAGTAACAAACAGGAACTTAAGTGAACTCCCAGTTGTTCCTTTGCCAGAACAAGTTGCATTCCTTCATCCAATTTTTTCCTACAAGGCGTAGGGCTGATTGAGATCTGGCCCGTTGGGGTTGGGGTAAGGTTCCTCATGTCTGCCTTAAGCACAACAGTTCATTATTATTATTATTATTATTATTATTATTATTATTATTATTATTACTATTATTATTATTGCCTGCTTCCAGAAGTGTAGGCTCATTTGCTACCCACACTCTGTGTTGTCGTGTTGAGCATCCTGTATGCATGGAATGTGTGTTCTGGTACATGTTAAATTACACCTAATTTGCAAGGTGGTGGTGGGGAGAATGGCAGACTACTGACATTCCAGCTTCTATCAGTTTGTCTCCAAATTGTCACTGAAATCTATCTGGAACGTACGCAGTTCCTTGCTGTAGGATTTCTCTTGTAGTTTTTGAACAGTGTACTGGATTGCTTCTCCTTTCTGCCATCTCCATATAAAATAATTGATGACTTGTGTCTTTAGGTTGAACGGAAGACATTAGAGAAGGAGATGACTGATCTCGGGCTTGATATGACTGGTAAAAATGGGGTAAGACAGACTTATTTCTGTAGGCATTACTTTCATTATTTCTAAATGTCCTTATTATACTGCATTTTTCTGCCATAGGAAATAAAGATGTGGCTTGTTTGTTTGTTTGTTTGAAAGCCAGGCAGCGCCTGCAGGTCTCGCACCGCAGGAGGCGATTGTGGGATCCAAGCAATGTGTTGGTCGATGGAACCGCTGGGCTAAGCTTGCTCCGGAAATAAAGCTGTGTTAAGGGAATTGATTAATATTGGATTAAGACTGGAATTCAGAGTCGAAAAATTCTATTATTTAATAAAGTTTGTACTCATAAACTGTTAGCTGAATTAAGTAGTATCTATGCTGAGGAACACTGTGCAGCACCTGATAATTTAGAAGATGAGGGGTTTTGATTCGGCTTTTCTTGGTTTGTGAATTTTCAGGCACATTATGTAGCCCAGGCAAGAAGATCCCGGAGTGTTACCCGTAAACGCAAACGAGAAGAATCTGTACCACCTACATCTGTGGCACGAAGTCGCAGTTCCTCCCGCACACCTCGTGATGTATCTGGCCTTCGAGACGTAAAGGTCTGTCTTAAGTTTATTAGAGTTCTGGACGGTTTTATAGGATGTAGTATTGCAAATGGGCATTTACACATCTGCACATTGAGCTACTGTAATTAAGTAGAGGTTAGGATTTGTCATGGCAGAGCATTTTAAATTGAGTTGTAATACATTTCCGTGCCATCAAGAGAAAATTAAATAACTTTTAAAAAACCTCTTCCTGTATATTTAGTACTGTATCGTTAGGATCAATTGGCTCCTTTTAGTTCAAGCCATTTGAAGCAGAATCCGCCCGTGTTCAGTTCATCATCTGTACCGTCATGTACAAAGGGTGGATGGATAACCTGTGGCCCTCCAGATGTTGCTGGACTACAACTCTCACCATCCCTGTTTGGCCATATTACCTGGGGCTGATGGGGGTTTGAGCCCAACAAAATATAGATGGACTACAGGTAACCTACGCCTGCACTAAGGGATGTGATGGCAATTGGCCAGCTTGTCACTTACTTGGTTGAGGTGTCCAAGACTCGCCATGCACAAACATAGCTGGGAGCAAGTTCCACTGAACATAATATTCTGTGTAGGATTGTGCTGTTAATACTGGACAGGTCGGACCATAGCTGCCAAGTTTTCCCTTTTCTCGCGAGGAAGCCTATTCAGCATAAGGGAAAATCCATTTAAAAAAGGGATAACTTGGCAGCTATGGGTAGGACAGGGAGAAAGGCCTAGGAAAAGGAGGTACCAGGAGGCCAGGCAAGATGGCTGAATTTACATACTGATGTGGAATAGCCAAATGACTTCAGGACTCATGTGGTTGTTTAGCTTTGCCTTTTTATGCAATATATGTAGCTTATGCAAGGACACTTCTAGTATTTGAGAGACCAATCCCTTTGTATTTTTAAATTGCTTCTATAGAAGGCACATTTATGACTGTGTCTCAGATTCTAGTCTTATACTCTTAACCACTACTTCCCAAAGGGACTATAAGGCAGTATTTGGGTCACATTATTGGTGTGGAGGATGAGCCTCAAGTGAAGAAATAATGCTTCACTTACTATTGATTTTTTTATTTATTTGTATAGATGGTGAAGAAGACTAAAACTATGATGAAGAAAGCTCAAACGAAAATGAACCGGTTGGGCAGGAAAGGGGAAGGAGATAGGCACGTCTTTGACCTTAAGCCCAAACATTTGTTTTCTGGCAAGAGGAAATCTGGTACAAACCAACGAAGATAAATGGCTCTACAATGACATTATGAAAACAACAATGCAAATTAAAAGCAACATATATATATAAGAAATAGTTTGTGGAGAATTGATTCCAGTAAAGTGGTGATTTTATTGTTAGTTCTGTCGTAATGAAGTATAAAATAAATAACCCAAACATTCATTCAGTTACTTCAGCAGAAGTACATACCAAATGATGCATCTCTCAATCTGCTGGGGTACTTTTCCTCTGTACTGAGTACCTGGAGGTCTGGTAGTAAGTATCATTTTCCAAAGGTCTATTTTAACTACATCTCATTAGATAGGGGAAGCAGCAGCTCTATCTAATGCTATATAACAAATTCAGTGGTAAGAAAATGTTGCAATTTATAATAATATCAAGACACATGCAGAGTGGTCTAAGCTGAGCACGTAACTTTATATGCAGGTTTGAAACCATAATAGAATCCCTTTTAGGCTGTGTAGGCAATACTGAGCTAGATGGGCCAATTCAGGATTAAAAATTGGTGTTATATTGGCTACTTTCCAGTTCCCAGCAATGGAGGCTGATCCGAGGCAAAAGTTACGGTACATATTTTTATTAGAAAATCAGCAGTATCACATTCGATTTTTTTGAAACCCTTAGGTGGATGCTATCGCAATCTGGCAATTTGTTAGTTTTTATTTGGTCTATTAAGCCTAGGAACTGTTTTTCATTTACCGCAGACAGCAAAAGTTAGTTCAGGTACAGGTACCTATATCCTCTGCTGTGAAAACAAAAGGAAATTTGGATTCTCAGCCACCGCCACCTCTAGCACTCCTTTTGCTCCCTTTGTCATCCAAGATACCATCTGTCTTCCTAGCCAGTCATCTGCTACTAAGGTATTTAAATGTTTTGTTGTTCATGTTTTTAGCAGTGTACCGCTCCATTTTTTAAGAAACCCTTATTGTCTCAATTGCCAAAGTTTGTGTTCCTTTTTGTTTTCCTCATTTGGATAAGACCTCCATTTTTTTGGAAGGAATAACAGCTTCTTTGACCCTGGTTGTTAACTGTGCTGGTGTCCTCTTGGCTCTGGTGACACAGTCCTTGATCTGCATTTTACACTTCAGTTGAGCTTCTAAACAACTTCCAAGATGGGGGATGCATTTTTTAAAGAAATTTTAGCTCAATGGACCTGTCCAATAATTACTAACATTTGTCATATTGTATTCCTCAAAATTTGGGTTTTTCTATTAACTAGCCTAAATTTAACAGGTTATGGAAAATTAAAATGGAACACATTAAAGTTCAGTTGTTAGGATTCAGTCATTTTAATGATTAAAAATACACCAGTGGCTTTCTGGAACACAGCAGAATGTTTGAATATGCACAGTTTTTACTATCTAGTTCTATCTGAAAATGGAACACCCTTAAGTCAAGGTAAAGTGAAGAGTTACTAAGCAGGCCTTATAGTCAATAATTCCTTTCCTTTTTACAGCAAATAATTAAAAAAAGGAAGGCACATTTGGAGACTACTGAAGTACAAATTCTCACTTGACATTTTGAATACCACCTACTTCTGCCCCTTTCGTCATGCAGTTTACAAGTGAACAGGTACTATTAGAGCAGTTAACACCACACTTACATATTACCCCACATACTCCATACTGTTAGCGCTCCAGAAAATTGCAAATGAGTGGATGAAATATGCCAACTCTGGAATTGACAGAATGCAAGCACTGTTTCTCTTATCCCCTAACATGGACTTTATTATGACATTCAAGATGTAGCCTTTAGGACCAGAAATCTCAACAACTATGCTAGTTAGGGTTGATGGTGAGTCACATGTTAGCGTCCCCCTCCCCTGCATTAGGTCAAGGACAAAACTAGTCTGGGAACTCCATTGGGTTTGTCTGTATCTAATAGAATTTCTGACTAACTACCAGTAACTCCTTCCCTATTGTACAGCAAACAGCCTACCCTGAAAAATAGAGGGGTATCCTGGCTAAGATATAACTTTCAATCTTGACTGGTAGCCTAGTCAGTATTCAAACTTCAGATTCTAGTGATTATATCAACAAATACAATCCCATTGAAAGCTTGTTAATAATCCAAATAATTACTCCCAAAAATGAAAGGCAGAAAAGACTCAAGCTTTAACAATCAGCCAGAGATAAAATCAAATTTCCTTCACAGGATATCTTCTTATTCCTAATTCGTTCCCTATGTTGCAGTCAACTTATAATTAGTGCTTCAGATATTGCCATTTATCAGTATTAAATGGTACTATATCATTTTTAGAGCAGCATATTCTAGACTGTTACATTCTGTGAATCTTTTCATGATCCACAAACCTATTCAGATTATTCAAGTTATCCCACCATTTAAAGAGAAAAGTCTCTGCAATCAGTTTGAACCATGGAGTAATCTTAATTTCATTTCGGGATGCCTTTTCCAGTAGTTCTTTCAGTTCTTCCTGTGTCACATAACAGTAGCTTTTAATTTCATTGGGATCTGCATTCACCGTCACATTCTTCTGCACAAACAAGATGTAATCTATTTCATGTTCTCCCCAGATCCCATTGGACTGAGCTTTGTAGTGGATTCGGGTTAAGTATAAGAGTTCTTCTGGTGTTACCTACAACCAAAAACATGTAGTGACAGTAGTTTATTGCTTCCTTTCTGCGTGATAATTTTTTCAGAACACCTCAATACAAACCTGAAAGAAGCAGGTTGGAGAAAGAGCTGTGGCACTTTGCTTTTAAATGTTTGATTTTTAATATAACATTTGTATGATCAGTTGCTCAGATAAAAAGAATGACACTTGGATTTTCCTTCCCCATCTAATTTGCTCCCAAGGACAGATTTTGTGCTTCTGGGCATGCGTGGACCGCGCGTGCCGCTTTTGCGCAGGTGCAGAATGCACGCACGGCGAAAAGACTTCCGGGGTTGTCGACTTCGTAAGTCGAAACCTTTGTAAGTCAAAGCATTCATATGTCGAGGTACCACTGTATTCTAAAACTCAATCCAGGGCATGCACCAAACCTGGTGATTCTGACTAGTGAAAAAGCACAGACACGCTGAAGTAGCAACAAACACATTGTGATAATTGCTCCCTTCTCTAACCCTCTGGGAATAGGGCAGATAGGTTCCAAATAAATACTGCAGCTCTGATTAGTACTTAGTATAACCAGATGCTGTTCAACTATTTTCCCCTAGGGAAGTCATTACTCTGAAATAAGAGCATTATTTACCTGTTCCATTGGAATTCCTAGCTCTTCTTTCAGGCGCCTCTGAGCTGCTCTTCGAACACCAATTGCATTCTTTTCTTCTACTTCAAGCACGGTGTTGAGGGGATGACTGCAACAACTGTTGGTGAAACAATCTACCAAAAGTTTTGTGGATTCAGTTTTGAGAATGCTTTGCAGACTTTCAGATACAGTACTAGAATCCTTGAAGTAGCCAACCTCATTTTGTTGACAGTACCAAGTATCCAAAGTTTGTAACAAAGTTTTAAAAAAGCAATAACACATACTGTACTGTACTATTCAAAGCAAAAGAAACCTATCAAGGCTGAGCACCATAAAAAGTACATTTCCAGCATGTAAACATAAAGTGCAATTGTGCTCCCAAGAGCATTCTGAGTTATATATGGTTAGAAAAAAAGGACAAAGCACTAGTCATTATTTAAATTGTGATTTCCAACCCCCTTCAATTCGCACATATTCACTAAAAGTGTGCTAGTCTAGACCAAAGACAACATCAAATAGTCATTTGGGCATTTGACCTATCAGAAAATCTTTTGCATGTTTCCCACGCTCATTATTCCGAACAAATACAGGTCATGAAACAGACCCACCCCACCATTCTTTCAGAGAGAGAAAACATTACTGCTACCCAAGTATCTGCTCACTTAAAAAGAGAAGTAAGTATATTTGTTTGAAATTTTAACAGATAATTCTATTTTTCAAGCATCCCAGAAATATATGAGGACACAAAGCGGTATTTTATAGAACTACGCAATGAAAATAAGAATTTGTTGCTTAATAACAAACCTGGGAAAGTGATTTTGGCATCTGATCTTTGTTGCAATAGCAGTTTATTCTCCGTATTGAACAAGAAGACACTGAAAGCACGGTGCAGCAATCCTAGCACAAAAAGATAGGCAATATGCGTTTAAAAAGAATGTACTGCAAGGGGGGGGGAAATAAACTTAATTCGTGTTCATCGTAACACTTGATCTTACAGTTTAAAATCAAAGTTTAAACAAAGAAACAAGAGTCCTATTTCTAAACAAAACTTTCCACTGTATGCATTGTCATTTCTCATTTAGGCTGGTATCTGCCTTGGAAAGGAGGGTTGGATATATATGTATTTGACCACATTATTGCTTGGGTAACCTTTGGAGAACTTTGTAGGAGTAAACCTAAGATATTATTTTATGCTATATCTTACCATAACTTACAATATATTACTTTTGCAAAAGTCAAGTGCTTAAATCAGCCATCCCCAAACTGCAGCCCTCAAGATGTTTTGGCCTACAACTCCCATGATCCCTAGCTAAGAGGACCAGTGGTCAGGGATGATGAGAATTGTAGTCCAAAACATCTGGAGGGCCAAAGTTTGGGGATGCCTGGCTTAGATGTTTTTGCACTGTGAGGATCAGAGCTATTTATTTTGAGCAGTTCCTTACAGATCTGTAATCAAAGACATCATATAAGACTAAAGTCTTTATTCTGTCAGATAAAGTATTCCTTAAACCTCCACAGGTTAGTGTCAGGTGTTCTCCAGGAGCAGCATAAGCCAGCACAAGAAAAGGGTTTTTAACTCATGCTGTTTCTGTTCTTCTGTGCAGTATGGAAACTTCCTTATGCACAAAAAGTGATGCTTCAACCATGGAAATAATTGTGTACCTTGGCTTATGGAATATGCCCACTACCTCTTTAAATGAAGCCTGAAAATTGCAGAACACTCATTCATCTAATACTGCTATTTGGCATAAACATTTGAAGAAGCCACCCGCAGTCCAAATTTGTGTGCTGGGCAGAACTATATAAGGTAAGGCTAAATGGTGTGGGCTGTGTGTCAAAGTAATCGGTGGCTCAAAACAAATTAACAAGCCTAAATTGCTATTCGACCTCACAGCATGAAAGGGATTTTCTTTACCACTTAAAGAACTCTTAATTCAAAGTTATCTTGTACATGGATGTACAAGACTAGTCTGCCTAACCACATTCCTCTAGCTTCCTTGTTCCATTTCCTCCAGCTCCCTTTCCCGTTTTATCTGCTACATCTTGTTGCGAAAGTAGATTGCAAAAAACCTAGAGGCAAAAAATGGGGCAAGGTAGAAGCACTCAAGAGAGTGCTTCTTTATGTTCCAGTGAGAGGCAGGACCAGCTTACATACAATGGGATCTGAACAGTGATAGATACCTTTGTCAATGTTTTCATTCAGGTGGCAGTTTTTCTTGGTATCTGAACCAATTTTGTTGTCATTTTCATCAATAAGGATGCACATCTCTGCCAGCAACTCTACCTGCTGCTTATCCAGTTCATTTATATTTAGTTCAGGCATGGTTGCAGTATTGATGCTCCTAGTAAAAATACTGATGACAAAAAAACCAACAACCCACAATTACACAAATATTTAATGAACAATATTAGAACTTAAAAGATTTCCTAATGTTCGCCTAGATTCAGCAGAGCACAGGCATGCAGATGAGTGTATCCATTATACCTGCCAATGCTAGAAACTTGCATAAACTTCACAACCAACGCAACCATCAAGTGTGCATGTAATTTATGATAGCTAAAGGTAAAGGGACCCCTGACCATTAGGTCCAGTTGTGAACAACTCTGGGGTTGCGGCGCTCATCTTGCTTTACTGGCCAAGGGAGCCAGTGTACAGCTTCTGGGTCATGTAGCCAGCATGACTAAGCCACTTCTGGCATACCAGAGCAGCGCACGGAAACACGGGGATTTGAACCGCTGACCTTCTGATCGGCAAGCCCTAGGCTCAGTGGTTTAGACTACATCCCTTTCTGATGGCTAGACAAAGCTAATTTTGATCCTCAGCCAATATTCTCAGCTCAGTGAGAATATGAGTCCACTGTTTTTACACAATACATAGCTATCACTACTTGTTTTATCTTGCACCAGCATGACTTTCCAGGAAAACACACAAAACCTTTAGTGTCTTTAGGCACCAACTATCCTTGGTATTTGTTAAAGTAGACCACTTCCTCCTTTTTTTAACTAGCCCGGAGCCAATGCCTTTATTAGTACCTGTTTAGTAGCTGGAAGCTTTTTCTGATTTGTCTACTGTGATAAGGCTTCACCTGCTATACTTCTATGTATAAAGGTAAAAAGGTAAAGGACCTCTGGACAGTTAAGTTCAGTCAAAGGCAGCTATGGGGTTGTGGCACTAATCTCACTTTCAGGCCGAGGGAGCCAGTTTGTCCACAGACAGCTTTCCGGGTCATGTGGCCAGCGTGACTAAACCGCTTACCAGTACGCACGGAAACACCGTTTACCATCCCGCCACAGCAGTACCTATTTATCTACTTGCACTGGCATGCTTTCGAACTGTGTATTGCACTGCTGACAAAAGTAAAGGGCTAGTAAAAGATGTAGCAAATGCTGTGTTAAAAATATAAGAAGATGTGGCAGACTTACCCAACCTCCTAAACAAAGAGGAAAAGTACAACTATGAGCATACCTTGAAACACCTTTGTATATTGGAAATGCTATAGAAATTTAAAAAATCCCCCAGCCTACTTCAGCTCCATGTCACTTGTCAGCCCCAGTGGCAAAAGTTCTGAGCGCTTACAAAGCTGCGGACTCCAGCAGCTGAGCTTTGCTGCTGAAAGTTGACTTTGGAAGCAAAGCACTGTTGCTATAGTGGGAAGTATGCTACTTTTGCTGTTTAACAAAAATGTTTTAGAAATCTACACTAGGAAAAGAGAGGGAGCTACATGCTCCCAAATCTCCATCTCTTTCAAAATCCCAAGGTAAAGTACAAAGGATAAACATACAGTATAGGAAATTACTGAGTTTAGTACTGTCTACAATAACCAGCAGTGGCTCTTCAGAGTTTCAGGTCGGCACCGATGCCATAGCTGTCAAGTTCTCCCTTTTTTTAAGGGATATTCCCTTATGCTGAATAGGCTTCCTCGCGAGAAAGGGGAAAACTTGATAGCTGTCCCATCTCTACCAGAAGCTTGGTCACCTAACCTCCCTCTGGGGCTTCTTGTGAGAGAAAATAAGTGGGGGGAAGGAGGAAGAGAACAGCAGGTGCCATCTGCAGCTCTTTAAAGGAAAGTGCAATAAAAACAAGAGGACATTAATAAAACTTGAGTAAGATTTCTCAGGGCTGTGGATGGAGGAAGGGAACTCACTTCAACAAGATGCAGAGAAAAAACCTGAACTATTCCCTATCCAAGCCTTTTCAATAGGATACTGTACAGTATGTAGATCAGTGTTTTCTAACCTAGCTGTTTTTTGGACTAAAACTCCCACCATCCCTAGCTAGCAAGACCAGTGGTCAGGAATGATTGGAATTATAGTCCAAAAAGAGCTGGAGACCCAAGCTTGGGAAACACTGATGTAGATCAGGCACCCCCAACCTTGGCCCTCCAGCTGTTTTGGGACTACAACTTCCATCATCCCTAGGTAACATGACCAATGGTCAGGGATGATGGGAATTGTAGTTCCAAAACAGCTGGAGGGCCAAGTTTGGGGGTGCCTGATGTAGATAATACAGCTGTTGGCTGGACAGAACCTTCAGCAGCTAATTTATTTGTCTAGTGAAATTTATAAGCCAATTAGTTGTGAAATAAACCCCAGAGCGGTTTAACACAAAAAGGCAAAAGCGACAACAAAACAATGATCCTGAGACTTCCCGAAACAACAATAATGGAGGAAAGACGTATCTGCGTAGGCTCGTCTAAAACAAAAAACGTTTCTCAGCAGGCGCCGCGAAGGCTGCCCTGTCTCAATAGGCAGGGAGTTCCAAAGTGCAGAGCCTTCCTGGGAGGCAGTAAACTTGGCGGGGAAAGGCAAGCCGGCTGTGCTCCGAGGGGTCCCCGGAAGACAATGGCCCTGCCCTGCGGAGAAACAGGCACCACTTTTGACCGCTGCACCGCCCCATCCCTCCGCTTCCCCGCGGGGTGACTCGGTGGCATTGCTTCGAACTCCCTTCCGCCCCCGGGCCTTTTTTGGTCCTTACCGCGTTCCGTTTCCGGGCCGGCACGCGGCCTCTGCCCTCACGCAAAGCAAAGGAAGCGGCCGCCGAGACGGAGGAGAAGGAGTCGGCGGCTGCAGCACCTGCCCACGGCTGCGTCGATAAAAGCTTCCCTGCCAAGACGAGGAGGCGGAAGAAGCAGAAGCAGAGAGCGCACGAGCCGCAGAGCCTTTTCCTCTGGCTGCCCCGACAGCAACAGCTGCTGCCGCCGACGCCGACCGCCGCGCCGCGCGCCACATCGCCTGGCAACCCTCCCTGCTCGGCGCCTGACCAATGGCGGCGGCCCCGGGCGGCGGCGTCATCAGGTGGGCCGATCGCGCCACCGCCCGCGAATAGGGCACGCAAAGCGCCAGCCAATCGCCCGCGAGAGAGCGGTCGCGTGCAGCCTTCGGGTCCTGCGGGGAGGAGGGGGGAGAGTGAGCGAGCGACAGGTGGGCGTGGCTAAACGCGTGAGGGGGTGTGGCTGAAGGGCGAAAGGCGACGAGGCGGGAGGGTGAGGGTGAGTGGATGTACAGTACAGTAATTTCAGAGAAGCAAGGAATTCTTAAGAGTTGGAAGGGCCACCCTCCGGCCATCTAGTCCAACCCTCTGCAGTACAGGGATATTTTGCCCAGTGTAGGGCTCGAACCCACGACCCTGACATTAAGAGTCTCATGCTATACGGGCTAAGCAAAGGATAACAGCAAAAAAAAAAATCAAGAGTGGAAGAAGCCGATTGCAGTTTTTGTAGGAGATGCGTGTATTATATACTCAGCACCTGATCTTCTTTGGAACTCTACCGTTGTATACCCCAAGCGGGTCTTGCTTCTCTCATGGCTGCAGCCTAGGATTCAAACAGACACCAGCCATTTTGCTCTGATGCTCTTTCCAGCTGCCGCCTTTACCAGACTGCAACCTTCCCCCCCCCTCCTCTAGGTCACATCACACTCAACCCTAAAACTTTTTCAAACACTGGCTTTGCCTTCTGACTCGTGAGTTGAGGGAGGGGCCCCACCCCACACCCCACCCATTTGCCTTCTGGTCCAGAGTCTTTGCCTTAATGGCTTATTACCTTTCCCTTGTTCTCTAAATGGCTCATCTCCCAAGCAATTATCTATGAGGTTCATTTATTTGGTTTATCTAGCTCTTAACATTTGCTTGGTCCAGAGATTAAACGTCTGGCACCCAAAAACTCATAACACGGGAGTCTGGCATCAAACTCATAACAATATATTTAACTTTTATTGTGTTGTAAATAGCCTCTGGATGCCTGAGGGGGAAATGATTCATAAGGGAAATAAATAATAAAATGAGATACCAAACATCTTGATAAAGAAAGTAAGTGTAAGCGGATTCATAAGTGTAATGATTCCTAAGATGGCTCTTGGATTCCCTGGCTGATTTGACTGGCGCTCCTGTCAAAGCTGTCAGTGACTTCTGGACATAGCTGCCAAGTTTTCCCTTTTCTCACGAGGAAGCCTATTCAGCATAAGGAAATTTCCCTTTTAAAAAGGGAGAACTTGGCAGCTATGCCTCTGGAGCATCCAAATGGCTCACGTCATTGACCCGATTACACCTGAGCACCCTGTCCCGCTTCATGGAGCCCATTTGGCTCCCTGGTATACTCCAGAGTTAGGGCAAAGAAACAGGCTGGGAGACTGCTTGGCCGTAAGTGGAAGAAAACTCCAGTTGAATGCAATCCAACACTGGTGAGGGCTCATCATCAACCCTACCTAGCAGCATTGAAGGTAGCAAAGAAGGCATACTTTGCTGCCTCCATTGCATCTTTGCTATGCTGCCCAGCAGAGCTTTCCCAGGTAGTGCAGGGCCATTTATGCCTGAAGCAGGTGGTAGAACCAACGGCAGCTCCTCCTGACTTATTTTGCAAACCATTTTGAGGAGAAAACCACTTGCATCTGTCAGACGTCAGATTCCGCTGTTATAGCAGAAGAATCTCAAGGGATGTCCAGAGCACAGTCTAGTCCTGTTGTGTTGGATGAGTTTCAGTTAGTAAGGTTCAAAGATGTGAACAAGGTGCTTGGATCGACCAGAGCAACCACTTGCACTCCGGACCCTTGAGCTCTTGACTGATAAAAATTAGCGGGGAGGGGACTAGCGGCTAGGGCAGGGAGACGATTAATGCCTCCCTGCAAGGGGGTGGTCCCTATCAACTTGAAGGTGTGAAGGAACTCCTTAAGAAACCCTCCCTGGACTCAGAAAATCTAAGTTACTACCAGCCACTTGCTATTCTCTCCTTATTGGGCAAGGCTTTTCAGCAGGTGGTTGTGGGCCAGCCGGCACTTTTGATCAGGGTTTAGGCCCCGTTTTGGCACAGAAACTGCTTTGGTCGCCTTGCATGATGACCTCTGTCAGAGGAGAGGCAGGCGAAATGTGTCCCTGTTAATTCTCCTTGACCTCTCAGTGGGTTCCAGTACCATCAACCATGGTATCTTTCTTGAGCAGCTGTCCAAGTTAGGTGTGGGTAGCACCATTTTGCAGTGGTTCCTTTCCTGCTTGGATGGTCGTTTCCAGAGGGTGATGTTTAGGGGGTGCTCTTCAGCCCTGTGGAACCTTCAATATGGAATACATTGTCAGCAATATACTGATGACACTTAGCTCTGTTCCTCCTTTACATCTGTAAGGTGTGGATGTGCTGGACAGGTATCTTGCCTCAATAATGGACTGGATGAGAGCCAAGAAATGGAAGCTCAATTCAGATAAGACTGGGGCACTGTTAGTGGGCGGTTCCCTAGACCAGATGGCCGGGAGGTTGCCTGATCTTAGGGGCACTTGATCCTTTGCTGTCACTTGAGGCTCAGGTGGCCTCGGTGGCATGGAGTGCCTTTCATCACCTTCAGCTGGTGACCCAGCTGTGCTCCTATCTGGACAGGGATAGCCTAACTACTGTTGTGTGTGCTCTGGTAACTTCAAGGTTGGAGTACTGCAATGGGCGGTACTCTGAAGATGGTTTAGAAACTTCAGCTGGTGCAAAATTAAGTGGCCAGGTTGTTCACCGGCGCCAGACGGTTTGAGCACATTACACCTATCCTAGTCCGACTGCACTGGCAACCAATTAGTTTCTGGGCCCAATTCAAAGTGCTGCTTTTGACCTATAATGTCTTCAACAGTTCAGGACTGCAATATCCCACCGCCTCTCCCTATATAAACTGACTCAGACCCTGCAATCATATTTTAGGAGGGCAGTAACATGAGAATAGGGACCCAGGTGGCGCTGTGGTTAAACCACTGAGCCTAGGGCTTGCTGATCAGAAGGTCGGCAGTTCGAATCCCTGTGACGGGGTGAGCTCCCGTTGCTCGGTCCCAGCTCCTGCCAACCTAGCAGTTCAAAAGCACGTCAAAATGCAAGTAGATAAATAGGAACCGCTACAGCGGGAAGGTAAACAGCGTTTCCATGTGCTGCTCTGGTTTGCCAGAAGCGGCTTTGTCATGCTGGCCACATGACCGGAAGCTATACGCCGGCTCCCTCGGCCAATAATGCGAGATGAGCGCGCAACTCCAGAGTTGGTCACGACTGGACCTAATGGTCAGGGGTCCCTTTACCTTTAACATGAGAATGGGCCTTTTCTGCAGTGGCTCCCCCTTTGTGGAATGCTCTCCTGGCACTTTCATTATACACCACTAGGCACCAAGAGAAAAGGTTCTGCTTCAACCAGGCCTTTGGCTGATTAAGATCTTCTAACTTTTTAAATATGTGTGTGTGTTTGCGGGGGTGTTATTGTTTTGCTTTCTGTTCTTGTTTTTATTATGCATTTTGCAATTTTATCTTGTGTGTACCACCCTGCTATCTTTGGATGAAGGCTGGTATACAAATTTAATAAATAGAATACTGTAAAATATAACAAAAACAAAATAACACATCAAACATCTTGATAAAGAAAGTAAATGTAAGCTGAGGGTCCCAAAAGGCCTTGAAATGTGAGAGGTATGTTTTGAGACGTTTTTGTACAAAGCTCAAATGTATATGAGATTTGACTGTGTTGCGCCATTCACACACAAAAAGCGCTAATTGGCGGTAGCTAAGTACTCATTTGCTAAAGGTATCTATCTATTCATAGATATTCATCTGTATAAATACCAGACTGGTAACTTGTGGTCACGCAATCTTTATTTATTAAAATTATTTATTATAATTGACTCACCAGGGTGGTAACACAGCCTTTATTAGAATTACCTATTCATAGATAATTATCTATATAGATGGGGTTGATCAAAGTACTGTAGTACCCTCCAGATGTTGTTGAACTCTCAGCTGGCATGACCATTGGCCAGGGATGAAAAGGGAGTTATAGCCTACCAGCATACGGAGGGTGTTGTGTTGTCTATCCCGAATAACATAAAATAAAACAAACTGCTACCAGGTCATGAAAAAACGATACATGCTAAAATACTGCATGAAACAAATAGGACAGCAAAACGTAACAGTTAACAATCTCCCTGTATTTGCTGTGGCAGTTTAAAATTAATTCAAACCTTGGTTCCAGTTGCTTTTCTTATAAATACGACACCCTCCCATCAGATGTCAAGGAAATAAACAACCATCTGACTTTTAGAAGACATCCCGGTATCGGAAAAACTTAAATGTTGTAATTTTTTATGTGTTGTAAGCCGCCCAGAGTGGCTGGGGAAACCCAGCCAGATGGGCGGGGTATAAATAATAAAATAATAATGATAATAATTGTCACAGTGGCCGGAGTGGGCTACTTCAGAGTAACGACGCTACGCAGCTCTGCATTTTATTCTTTTATTGGTGCTGCGTATTTACAGTGCTGAAGTCATTGCTATTTACACGGAGTGATGTGGTCAGTAGGTTTCAGAACCTCCGAATGGCTTTTGGCGCGTCTTTCTCCAACACAAAAGCTTTGGCAGACCCATCCTCTTTCCCCTCCTCTTTCTGCGTAATTCCGGAGTTGGGGGGATGGGTCTCCCCCCCTTATTCGCCCCTTCCTGTCCCACCTGGGACCCTGGCTCCTCTACCTTGCCTGAGCCTCGGACACGACTTCCTGCTTCCCCACTGGAATCGGAACTCTCTCTGCTTTCCCCTGTGCTCGGGGATGGGCTTGAACTCAGGAGGGGAGGGACTTCGCGATATCCCCTGTCCCTCACATCCACCCCCCTTCCAAGCTCTCCTTCACCCCTCCCCAGGTCCCCCCCAGGTGTCGGTGACGACTGGAAGCCTAAGAACTCAGTGCTTTCCGAGCCCGTTGGTGTGAACACCTCCCCCCAGTCCTGCGAGCCCCCCCCTTCCGCCTGGGAGGACGGGAATCCCAAAAAGTCCGTGGCGTCAGAGCTGGTGGGGGTAAAAATGTTCTGCCAATCTGCTCCTTCCTCTGACTGGGTGGATCTCGGTGACACCCATACCTCATCCTCTGGTTCCTCAAACTCCGCTTCCCAGCGCCATGGTGAGCTGCTCTCCCGTGCCTCCTCCTCCTCCCCCTCCCTTTCCATGTGCCAGGGCTTGGGTCTGTGGGGAAAGAGGGCGTGAAATTCTTCCACCAAGAATTCCTCCTGTATCTGAGTGGCCGGGACCCATTCATTCTGGGACGGTGGAGCATCCTCCCATGCCATGAGGTACTCCAGGCCCCCCACCCCTCTCCGTGAATCAAGGATGGCCGTGGCCTCATTGAGTTGCTCCCTGCCTCCCCTCCCCCCCTCCCTCGGGGGTTTGTTCGCTGTCTCGGAGCCTGCTGCTTTCCCTGTACGGCGACAGCAGCGATCTATGAAACACTGGATGCACCCTCATGTCCTCTGGCAGTGCCAGCCTGTATGCCACCGGGTTGACCTGTTGCGTGACCGTGAAGGGGCCCAGCCGTCTGGGTGCCAGCTTTTTGCACCTCCCTCTGGTGGGAAGGCCCTCCGAGGACAACCAAACCTTGTCCCCCACCCTGATGACCTCCCCTTGTCGCCTGTGGCGATCTGCCCCCTTTTTGTACGCTTCCTTGGCCCTCTCCAAATGTTCTCTGAGCTGCTGGTGCACCGTCTCCAGTTCCTCTGCCCAATCCTCAGCCTGCGGGCCCTCCTCCTCCTCCTCCCCCTCCCTCTCTGGGAAAGATCTGAGGTCGCGCCCGTAATTGGCCTTAAAGGGCGACACCCCTGTGGAGACGTGCACCGCATTGTTGTAGGCAAATTCTGCCAGTGGCAGGCGATCCACCCAGTCCGTTTGCCGCTGGCTGACGTAGCATCTCAGGTACTGCTGCAGAATGGCGTTGACCCTCTCCGCCTGTCCATTGGTCTGCGGGTGTCTAGCTGTCGACAAGCTGACCTCCACCTGCAGGAGGTTCATGAGCCGCCGCCAGAACCTGGAAACAAATTGGCGGCCACGATCCGAAATAACCCTTAAAGGTAATCCATGCAGTCTGAATACGTGATCCACAAACAGTTTGGCTGTCTCTTCTGCAGAGACCGCCCTGGCACACGGTATAAAGTGGCACATTTTGGACATGAGGTCCACCACCACCAACACTGCGGTCTTGCCCCTGGAAGAAGGCAGATCTGTGATGAAGTCCATGGACACCACTTCCCACGGCCTGTGTGGCGTGGCTAAGGGCTCCAGCAATCCCGGTGGCGCTGCTCTGACCACCTTTGCCCGCTGGCAGGTGTCACAGCCCCGTACATAGTCTCGAACATCTTCCCGCACCCCTGGCCACCAGAAGTGTCTCATGACTAGGTGAGCGGTTTTGTCCCTCCCAAAATGACCCGCCGTTGGGTTGTCGTGCATCTGCTTGAGGACCGTACGTCTAAGCTGGGTGGTGGGCAGGTACAGTGCACCCTTGTAGAAAAGCAGCCCCCTGCGTTCTGCAAAGTCTTTTGCCTGCTCCCCCCCCTCTCAGTTCTCTGAAGATGCGGTTGGCAAATTCATCCGCTGCCGTCAGTGCTGTGAGTTCCGCCTCGCTCACCACTGCTGCTCCGCAGGACCATGCTGACGGGGGGAAAATGTGCCTGGGTGCCGGTGGCGCCTCCTCCTCCATGTACTCTGGCTTGCGGGAGAGGGCATCTGCCCTGACATTCTGCTCTCCCGGGATGTAGTGTATGGAGAAGTTGAAGTTCGAGAAGAACTCTGCCCACCGTATCTGCCGCTGGTTGAGCACCCTGGCAGTTCTCCAGAACTCCAGGTTCTTGTGGTCTGTGCACACCTGGATGGGGTGCTTGGCGCCCACCAGGAAGTGTCTCCAGTGCTGGAACGCAGCGTGGATCGCAAGAAGTTCCCGATCAAACACCGTGTAGTTTCGCTCTGGCTGGGTCAACTTCCTGGAGAAGAAGGCACAGGGTCTCCACTCTCTGTTGGCGTCCAGTTGCAACAAAATGGCGCCCACAGCTTTATCAGAAGCATCTGTCTCCACGCGTAGGGGCGCGTCCTGAACCACGTGGAACAGGTTCTGGTCTGAGGCGAACACCCTCTTGAGGCTTTCGAACGCTGCTTGCGCCTCTGGTGTCCACCTGAACTTCTGCTTGCCTCTCAGGCAGTCAGTGATGGGAGCCGTAACGCGAGAGAAGTTCTTGATGAACTTCCTGTAGAAGTTGGCGAAGCCTAGTAGGCGTTGGGCATCTTTGCGCGTCCTGGGGCTGTGCCAGTCCAGGATGGCCTGCACCTTGTCCTTGTCCATCGCCAGCCCCTTGTCTGACAGCTTGTAGCCCAGGAAGTCCACCTCCTTGGTGTGAAACTTGCACTTCTCCAGCTTCACATACAGGTGGTTCTCCTTCAGGCGCTGCAACACCTCCCTGACATCTTTCACATGCTGCACTGGGTCATCGGAATAGATAAGGATGTCATCCAGGAAGACCAAGCATTTCCTGAAGAGGAGGGACCCCAGGACGTGGTGCATGAAGGCCTGGAAGCATGCTGAGCCCCCTTGCAACCCGAAGGGCATCACCAGATATTCAAAATAGCCCAGAGGCGTGAACATCGTGGTTTTCCATTCATCGCCTTCCCGGATCCTGATCAAGTTGTACGCCCCCCTCAGGTCTAGCTTGGTGAAAATCTTGCCCCTGCGTGCCGCTGTCAGGAGATCATCCACTCTGGGCATGGGGAAAGCCACTGGCTCTGTCACTGAATTCAGCCGTCTAAAATCCACCACAAGACGGCGCTGTTGCGTGTCTTTCTTGTCCACCCAGAAGACCGGGCTGCCCCCTGCTGCCTTGCTTTCTCTGATGAACCCCCGCTTGAGGTTCTTGTCGATGAAAGCGCGCAGATCCTCCAGTTCCTGGTCGGACATGGCGTACAGCTTGGCTGGGGGTATAGTGGCCCCTGGCACCAGGTTGATCTGGCAGTTAAAAGGCCTGTGCGGGGGTAGGTGGTCGGACTCCGCTTCGCTGAAGACCTCCTGCAGGTCCCAGTACGGCTTGGGTATCGCCTCACCCCCTTTGACGTGCATGGTGGCCACCGTGGCTATCGGAGGCCCCTCCCCTGGTTGGTGCTGCATGCAATGTTCCAGGCAAAAGTCCGATCCAAAAGTGATGCATCTCTGGTGCCAACTGATGGAGGGGTCGTGGCGCGCCAGCCAGCTCATGCCCAAGACGATGGGGGGGTCTGAGATGGTGGTGACGTTGAATGCCAGTGTCTCTGAGTGCCTTCCCACCGTCATTTTCATGGGGGGGGGTTGATGAGTGATGGCCCCTCCCAGCAGCTCTCTGCCGTCAATGGTTGCCACGTGCAGAGGAAAATCCAGCTGCAGAAGCTGGATCTGGTGCTCTTCTGCAAAGTTTCTCGAGAAGAAGTTCGCTGACGCCCCACTGTCAATTAGGGCGAGGACCGTCAGGGGATAGCCATTTGGGAGCGTGAGCGTCACTTCTAGAACCACTCCTGCTCTGGGAGGGGTGGGCTGGCTCTGCTCCTCTCTGTGCGGGTGGGTGGGCTGGGGCTGTTGTCTGCTGACTGTGCCTGGCTGCTGCCCCTTGTCTCCTGCAGCCAGGCTTTCCCGTTTCCCTGCTGTGGTGCTGCGTCAGTGGGGGAGGGCACAACCGTTCCCGCCTTTCCTTGCCACTCCCTGCGATGTGGGCAGTCTCTGACGAGATGCTGGGGGGAGTTGCAGAGAAAGCAATTCCCACCCCTTCCCTCCTTGCGTCTTGGCGCCGCTGGGGTTCGAAAAGCCCGCGCGCGCGCGCTATCAATCTGCATGGGTTCCTGGTCCTGGCTGGCCCCAGGCGTGGCTTGAAAGGGTTGTTGGGGGAGTGGCTTCTCCTGCGACCGTGGGAACCAAGCCCGCTTTGCGCGCGTTGCTTGCTTGTCGCTCCACCGGGATTCCTGTCTCACCCCCACCGCCAGAGCCGCTTTGCTCAGCTGATCCATATTACTGGGCTTTGGACCTCTCGAGAGCTCATCCTTCACCTCCTCATGCAACCCCAAGTAGAACGCCGCTTGCATTGGGGGTGACTCTAGTTCCCACCCCAATCTGTGCACCAGCATGGTGAATTTCGCCCAATACGCGCGAACTGTCATATTTCCTTGGCGTAAATTATGAAGTTCCTCCTTAGTCTGGTCCATATGACTATCGGACGAATACATCGTTTTCAAACCTTCTAGAAATAGTTGGACATTCTTCATGCAAGGATTCTTTGTTGCGATTAACGGTCTTAGCCACTCCCTGGCTGCCCCGGTAAGGTGCTCCACAATAAACGCTACCCTGTGCTCATCATCAGGGAACTCATCGTGGTGCAGCTCAAGAGCATACACAATCTCAGTCTCAAAGCCCTGATATTCCCTCGGGTCTCCATTGAACTTGCTTACTAGGGTCCCGGCTCTCCTTCCTGGCAGCACTTGGACTTGGGGTGCCCCTCCCGCCTTGTTTTTCTCTGCATCCAGCTTGTTTTGGAGGTCTACCGCCACCGCCCTTAATTCCTGCTCTCTTTCCTGTAGCGCTCTCACCTGTTCCGCAAGTTGTAGCCGGTCGTCCTGGACCTTCTTAGTCTCTTCTTTAGCTGCCTTCAATTCCCCCTGCGCCTGCAGCGACAGCTGCTGCAGTTCTTGCTGGGCTTTCTCCGCGATCTGCCGCCATCTCTCCGCCTCTGACACGCTCATCCCGGCAACTCCAAAGTAGCCCAAAAAAGGATTCGGAGGTTGCTGTCACAGTGGCCGGAGTGGGCTACTTCAGAGTAACGACGCTACGCAGCTCTGCATTTTATTCTTTTATTGGTGCTGCGTATTTACAGTGCTGAAGTCATTGCTATTTACACGGAGTGATGTGGTCAGTAGGTTTCAGAACCTCCGAATGGCTTTTGGCGCGTCTTTCTCCAACACAAAAGCTTTGGCAGACCCATCCTCTTTCCCCTCCTCTTTCTGCGTAATTCCGGAGTTAGGGGGATGGGTCTCCCCCCCTTATTCGCCCCTTCCTGTCCCACCTGGGACCCTGGCTCCTCTACCTTGCCTGAGCCTCGGACACGACTTCCTGCTTCCCCACTGGAATCGGAACTCTCTCTGCTTTCCCCTGTGCTCGGGGATGGGCTTGAACTCAGGAGGGGAGGGACTTCGCGATATCCCCTGTCCCTCACAATAATGAAAATAATAATGATAATAATAATAATAATAATTTAGTGAACACATCTCTGCAAGAGGGGTTGCTTTAGAGCAGGTGGCTGGGTTGCTGCTCCTGAAAGAGTCCCTCTCTAAGTCAGGAGGATTGCAACAATTTACCTTGCATTTTCCCTTCCTGAGCAATGCTGGAGCAGGTTGTTTGTTATTCAACTCCATGATCTCTTGGATGGGACCAACTACATCCGTTTCCATTCAGTTTCAGGCCTGGGCTTGGCACAGAAACGGAAATCCAAATGAGTTATGCAGCCTAAATGCTACCTACTCCAGTGATGACTGGTCCATTTGGGCAAATGGAACACTTTCCCACCCACATCAGTCAGCGCCAGCCAGCCGCCACCTGCCTGCCTTCTCACTTATGTCAAGAGGGAATCTCTCTGCCTTTCATCTTATTCCTCTTCGGTATCTGTTGCCCTAGTAGAACTCAGCAGGGAAAATGATGAGGCAAAACTAACATTAGCGGACTCTCCTGCTGGGATCTCTTCTTCCTGCCTCACTGGTCCCAATGGGCACCAGTCACCCCTGGCTGCCCCTCTTCTGTTCAGTGAATTATCCCATTTCCTCCATTTTCTGGTTTGCCAGGTAGCAATGCATAGTCACCACTAGGAGGCATAGAGCTGCCTTCAAAGTTGGTAGTACTGTACAGATCACCCATCTCAAACTCCTGTGTTTTTTTTTATGCTTTAAAAAAGAAATATTTTTACATCATACTCCTCTTTATCTTGCTCTTGCATAGGGCCTTCCATGGTTTCCCACCCAAGGGACTGACCAGCATGAGACCCGTTTCATTTCGTTAATGCTGCAGTACCACGAGCCCCCAGAACAGCAGTTCCCAAACTTTTTGGATGCAGAGCCACATTTGAAAATCTTTAGAAACTTTAGAAACCGAAGGCAAAACACCCACCAAAAAAAGGCAAGCCCCCCCCCCGGGATAAAATAGGCACACAACAAAACAACGAAAAACGCATAGCAAACCAAAACAGAGGTACCCCCTGCAACAGCAAGGAAACCAAACACACGCACCCCAAAACAAAAAACCAACAAACACAGTCAAAATGCATACACTCCCCAAACTAAAGTGGAACCCCTACGAACAGCTAAAACCACACACTAACCCAAATAAATGACATCTGGCCATGCTGAGCTGCAAAAGCTGTGAATTCCAATTCATATCAGCTTCAGCCAGTTTGGCCAAGGATAATGTGAGCTGGAGTCCAACAAAATCGTGGGGGCAGCATCCAGGATTTAGTAAGGTTATCTAGAATTGGATTCATTGATTTCCATCCTTTCTCCCAGCATGCTCTGCGCCTGGAAAAGACTTTTACATTTTGGTTCGAATCTTAGTGAAACTGAATCAGACTCTGGGTTTCAGACCAACACTTTTAACGATATTGGTTTCATTTAACATTTACATTTCATTTAAAAGTTAACTTTCCAGGACTGCAGTGCTTACCCCAAAGGGAACATAGTCAATGCAGGGTTACTGGTATTTTGCAATAGGGGAGGTATAGCCATGCTGGGGAACCTAAGAGGTGCCCCCCAAAATCACTGCTTCCTCTGAAGATTTCTGGTGTGGGTGTTAGCACTGTAAGATCCTTTTAGACAGCAGCTTAGCTTTCTATGTCCCAGTCCAGGTACGATTCATTCCGCAAAATCTATTATTTGCACAGACTCTTTCTTTACAGCATCCCCAAGATAAACAACATTGTGCCCTCCCGGTGTTGTGGACCACGGCACCCATCAGCTCCAGCCAGAATAATAAATGATTACGGGAGTTGTAGCTCACATTGCAGTATTGTGGGTCATTTATCTACAACCCTCATAGCAAAGAAGATATTTCCTAGGGCCTTTAAGGTAATCTCCAGCAGTTTTATCAGTCTCACCACTTTAGCAGATGCCCCTTATAATCAGAGAATTTCTGGGTTCGAATGGACTTTAGGAAATTAACCAGGTCAACCCCAATCCCATGTTACTAAGCAAAATTAGGCATGCTAAAGCTATTTTAACTCAATGAGTTTAGGTGCACCCAACTCTGTATAGCAATTAGGCTATGGGTGGCCTTTGGCAATTAGTTTTATTCAGCCTCTGCTCCCTACTTGGAAATTATGATGATGTTGTGTGATTGTAATTACACTGATGATGTTGCCAGAATGACTGAAACAAAATTACAAAGCATTTGCAAACTGATAAATATATGAATGATAATAGACACATTAGAGCTGTTGCCTACTTAAAGAAATATTTACCTGCAGTTCTTTGCATATTACCATGGAATTAACCACAACTGGACATAATTACTTCAGTAATAATAATAATAATAATAATAATAATAATAATAATAATAATGTGTTAGACAAGGACATGGGAGAGAAGGGTTCAGGTTTTCACACAGCCATTAAATTCCCCTTGGATCAGTCACTTTCAGTCATAAATGTGAGGATAAAATGGGGAGAGGGGGAAGCATGTATGGTACACTGAGCTGCTTGGGTGAAATATGGAATATAAAAGTAGCACTAATAAAAAATATGAAAACTTTGCTTTCATAGTAAAGAAAAAGACATAAACATGCAAACAGGCTCACTCCAGGTATCTGTCATTTTGCCCTTGTATGACTTTGTAACAAAAATTGCTCAGCTTTTCACGCTGAACTGCAGAAGAGCCCAAGCTGTACAATTTCCACTCAATGGTCCAGTTTCTAACTGGATTTAATTCTGGAGAACTCCAAAGTGAGCTCGCTGGTTTTTCCAAGAAGCATAGCTTTGCATCCCAATCATAGGGTTTATAACTGCATGGCATAGGTGTGTTCAGGCATTCATGTGAACATGCAAAGGCTCTAAAGTGCGGGTGGGGATCCAGTGTGTTTGTGTGGCATGTACAGAAGCCTTCTTCAGTCCTTAGCTTTCACCATGTTGTGTTGGGAAGATCTGCAGGAGGCTTCTCACAATTTGCTTGCGTCTCTTTTACATGATCAGGGACCTTGCTTTATCAGGGCCACCAATTACTTGTATTAAAGGAAATGTAAGTAGAAGGCCTCCTCATGCAACCTGGGGAGACTTGAGGCGAAGGGCCATGCACATGAGGATGTTGGTGGTGGGGCTTTGCATTCTGCTGTCCATACTCTGTATTTGTTGCATTCAGGCAAACACTTGAACACACCTTTGGGAATAATATTGCAATCCTGCATGCCTCGGAATCCATTGCTGCCGATTATTGTCCTTGTTTTATATTTGAGGGCTTCTGATAGGATGTTGACTGGATTAGACTAGATTGATCTGAGTCAACAGTTTCCTTGCTATGCTCTTCCTTGTAAACTAGGGTTCATTGTGGAGAATGACCACAGCTCAGTGGGAGAGCACGCTTTATATGCAGAAGGTACCAGGTCCATCCTTTTATCTCTTGATTCCCTACTTTAGCATTCCAATCCCCTGCAATGAGAAGAACATCCTTCTTTGGTGTCATTTCTAGAAGGTGTTGTAAGTCTTCATAGAACTGGTCAATTTCACTTTCTTCAGCACCGGTAGTTGGTGCATAAACTTGGATTACTGTGATGTTAAAAGGTCTGCCTTGGATTCGTATCAAGATCATTCTGTCATTTTTGAGATTGCATCCCATTACAGCTTTTGCCACTCTTTTGTTGACTATGAGGGCCACTCCATTTCTTTTACGGGATTCTTGCCCACAGTAGTAGATATGATAGTCACCCGAACTGAATTCACCCATTCCCTTCCATTTTAGTTCACTGATGCCCAGGATGTCAATATTTATTCTTGCCATCTCATTTTTCACCACATCCAGCTTACCATTGTTCATGGTTCTTACATTCCAGGTTCCTATGCAATATTTTTCTTTACAGCATCGGACTTTCCTTTTGCTTCCAGGCATATCCGCAACTGAGCGACCTTTCAGCTTTGGCCCAGCCGCTTCATCAGCTCTGAATCTACTTGTACTTGTCCTCCGCTCTTCCTCAGTAGCATGTTGGACGCCTTCTGACCTGAGGGGCTCATCTTCCAGTGTCATAACTTTTATATGCCTGTTGTCTTTGTCCATAGAGTTTTCTTGGCAGGGATACTGGAGTGGCTTGCCAATTCCTTCTCCAGGTGGATCACGTTTGGTCAAAACATAACTTCTCTAAGTTATTTAAGCCCCTTCGCCACGACAAGGCAGTGATCCATGAAGAGAGTTCCAGAAAAACGTCTACTTCTGCTTCATTGACTATGCAAAAGCCTTTGACTGTGTCGACCACAGCAAACTATGGCAAGTTCTTAAAGAAATGGGAGTGCCTGATCACCTCATCTGTCTCCTGAGAAATCTCTATGTGGGACAAGAAGCTACAGTTAGAACTGGATATGGAACAACTGATTGGTTCAAAATTGGGAAAGGAGTACGACAAGGTTGTATATTGTCTCCCTGCTTATTTAACTTATATGCAGAATTCATCATGCGAAAGGCTGGACTAGATGAATCCCAAGCAGGAATTAAGATTGCAGGAAGAAATATCAACAACCTCAGATATGCAGATGACACAACCTTGATGGCAGAAAGTGAGGAGGAATTAAAGAACCTTTTAATGAGGGTGAAAGAGGAGAGCGCAAAATATGGTCTGAAGCTCAACATCAAAAAAACCAATATCATGGCCACTGGTCCCATCACCTCCTGGCAAATAGAAGGGGAAGAAATGGAGGCAGTGAGAGATTTTACTTTCTTGGGCTCCTTGATCACTGCAGATGGTGACAGCAGTCACGAAATTAAAAGACGCCTGTTTCTTGGGAGAAAAGCAATGACAAACCTAGACAGCATCTTAAAAAGCAGAGACATCACCTTGCCTACAAAGGTCCGTATAGTTAAAGCTATGGTTTTCCCAGTAGTGATGTATGGAAGTGAGAGCTGGACCATAAAGAAGGCTGATCGCCGAAGAATTGATGCTTTTGAATTATGGTGCTGGAGGAGACTCTTGAGAGTCCCATGGACTGCAAGAAGATCAAACCTATCCATTCTTAAGGAAATCAGCCCTGAGTGCTCACTGGAAGGACAGATCGTGAAGCTGAGGCTCCAATACTTTGGCCACCTCATGAGAAGAATCCTTGGAAAAGACCTTGATGTTGGGAAAGATGGAGGGCACTAGGAGAAGGGGACGACAGAGGACGAGATGGTTGGACAGTGTTCTCGAAGCTACGAACATGAGTTTGACCAAACTGCGGGAGGCAGTGGAAGACAGGAGTGCCTGGCGTGCTATGGTCCATGGGGTCACGAAGAGTCGGACACGACTAAACGACTAAACAACAACAACAACCAGGTCCATCCATGGCATCTTCACTTAGAAATAATGATGTGAAAAACCTTATTGTCCGAGACCTTGGGAAACTACTGCTAGTCAGAGCAGACACGCTGGGTCATGGACAATAAGTCTGTTCTCGCCCCACAATGTTTATCTGTGGATTTTTGAATACAAGTATCACAGGTAAAGGAATAGTGGCTGATACAAAAAAATCTAGGTACATCCAATAGCCATAACATACCAGGAAGAAAAAATAGCAACCCTGAAAAAACCAGCCCTCTTTGGGAGCTGGTATTTTGAGCTACAAATCTGTCTCTTTATTTGGGTTGTCCTGGGCAAGATAAAGTGACCAACAAAGTTAATACATAATAATATTGTTGTTGGCATCTTTCCATCTTGGGAAACAATGGAGGAGTGCTTGAAGTCAAACTGTTGGATTTACAGCACCTGCTGTGGCTGTAGAGATATGGGAGAGAGATGTTTTGTTGCAGCTGGGGCAAATGAAGGCATCCAGAGAGGACTTCAAGCACTAGGCTTGTTGCTAGACCAACTGTGCATTACAAATATGTCTGCAAGCGTGACCTGAAGGCTGACAGCATCCCACTGTGTTGGAATCCCTTGCAGACAACCTGCAGTGTCTGGAGACAGTCAGGTCAAGTACTTCAAAAGTGTATGGGAGAACGTGATGCTAATGACCAAGGCCAAGATGAAGGTCTACGAGGCTTGCATGTCGAACATGCTTTATGGAAGCAAGTTGTGGGCAATTTACACTGGTCAGAAGTGACAGCTAAACACCTTCAAATAATAATAAAAAATCAGAAAGGCTCCATTCAAATTTTGCCTCTGCCAAGAAGTCATGAGGCAGACTTAGGCAAGGGACTCCCTCTCAGGGAAAGGCCACAACTCAGTGGCAGAGTCTTGCATGTAGAGGATCCCAGGTTCAATCACCAATGCTGGCGAGTGGCTGGCCATGTGAATACTCAGTACTGACCTGGATGGACAAATGGCTCAGCATTAAGCATCTCCCCATGTTCCTCTCTGAGCCCCATCACCTACCACAGGTGAAACAACACCTGTTGTTTGGTTTGCGAGGCTGTTGGGATTACTGATGCTATTTTTCTCGAAAAAGGCACCGGAACTCCCTGTGATCGCCTCCCTTGTTCCCTTATAATGGCAAGGGTGCCGACCTAAGAGGTGCCGGAACTGAGTCCCAGCGAGTTCCAGCTGAAAGGAAGCCCTGGGTGGGTACCAACAAAAACTCATTACTATCCAACACCCAAAGTACCTAAAATATCCTAAGCTCTGCACATACGTCCAAAGGCAGAGGCAGAGCAGGCATGCGATGCTCCTGCAGCCCTGGAAAGCTGCCGTTTTAAGTATCAGGTACCAAATATTAGAACACAGTGAAACTCTGTAATAATGGCAGCGAAAATTCTTTGAAAGGTGCACATTTACGGATAGATTTGTACAGTCGGGCAGCAAATCGAATCCCCCTCGCTGCCATCTCAGAGGCGGCTTAAAACGCCCCCGGGGCGGGAAAGAAGCGCATCGCCCCCTCACAAGGCCGCGGCAGCGCAGAACTCGCGGAAGGGGGGGGGGGCGCTGGGATCACGTGACGCGCGCCGATTCCACCACGGCTCCCCCCTCTCCTCGGCGCCTCTCTCTCTCTCTCTCTCGTTCTCTCTCTGTGGTGGCTAAGCCGCCTGGTTGGCGGCCTAGGGGCTTCCGGCGGGAACCGGAAGTGGGCTCGAGCTTCTCTGGGGGAGCTAGCGGTTTTGGCGCATTCCGTGCCGGAGAGGGAGACCAGCTTGCACCGGCGACCTTTTCCTTCTCCTCTTCCTCCTCTTTTCATTTTCTTTTCTCCTCCTCCTCTTTCTCCTCCTAACCGGAGCTGCCTCCCCCCCCCCACTCTATTCCCCCCCCTCCTCGGCTTAGCTTGTTCTTCTCCCCGCCTTCCTTCCCTCCCTCTCCGGGCTCGGGAGCCGCCCCCTCCGCCTCCCAGCTGGATTTCAGAGGTGAGCCGAGCTCGGGGGGGCCTCTAGCCCGCGCCTCTCTCCCTTCGCCCCCCCCCCCCACGCCATCTTCCTATCCCTGAGGAGGAAACGTCCCCTCTGCCCCCCGGGGGGAGGGGAAGCCAAGGAATCCCATCTGCTTCTCCAGCACAGGGAACTGGAGTGTGTGTGTGTGTTTGGGGGAGGGGGACAAGATCTATATTAAGGTTGGGGTGAAGTGGCAATAGGTGCACTATGTCTCGTGTGTGAGAGAGAAGGTTAGGAGAACTGCTGAGGGATATCCCGCAACGTGGGGGGTGGGGAGTTGATGGACCCCATGTAAACAGCATGCTTCTTTGTGTTTCCGTTACACGTTTGTGCTCATTTTCAACCTTTTTTGTTTTTCAGTTTTGTGTGTACGTGCGTGTGCCTGGGCAGAAATTAAGTTTGATAAAATAGACAGGTTTACAGGAATGGGTTATGTGGGTATTTGAAGAAAGAGGCGCTGGGGGGGGCAAGGGGGCTGCATTTTGCTTTATTTTACTTAAAAACAGCAGCAGCAGCTGTACTGCTTTGTTGTTACCGTAACTGGAAACACGTTATGCTGTAAACAGTTCAGAGCATCAGACATTACAGAGCATCCAGTCAAGCTAACATCAGGTTAAGAAGTTCGGAGCAGCCAGAACCAAGGACATCTGGGGCTGGTACTAATGGTCAGGCAGGAAAGCAAAGGATAAATAAATGAGTATTTACAGTACTCATTCAAAAGGGAGAACATTTCACACATTTGTTTATACTGTATATATATATATAGAGAGAGAGAGAGAGAGAGAGAAAGGTGACATTAGCTGTCTTAAGTTAAGTGGTGTTTTTTCTGAATAGCCTGAAAGTGAATCCTGCTGTTAGAATGCTGAGGTGTTCACCAGTACCCTTGCTCCAAGGTGTATGTTTCTTGAACAAATGAGGTAATCAGGGCAATTAGTGTGTGGAAGGCGGCCAATTCGATCCAGAGAGCCTGTAGTGTATCAGTGAACTTCACATCCCCAAACACATTCCCTGTAATAAAATAACAGCTCTTTTTCTGTAGTTTTGGAAATAGTTTAGGTTGCATTCTGTACAGGGCTTGCACTGTGAATTGAAACAGTGTTGCATCTGTTGTAACTCTGTATTCCTGGTATTAATGGAAATAAGCATTCATATAGCACATCTATGTATTTCCAACAGTAGTAATCACTTGCATATCATTTTTAAGTACTGTATTCAGACCACTTCAAATAAATTCTCAGTAATCTTTATGTTGTCCAATTAAGATAAATTAATATTATTCACTTATTATGCAGTGGGAGCTCAAACAGAGTGGTTACTTGAGGCAACCTAGTTTGGTTAGACTTTTTCTGTAACAGAGATGTGGTTAATAATTTCATGGCAGAGAAGCCTTCACTTGCATTTGTTTTCCTTGAACTAGTCATGATTAATGCTGTTTGCCTGAACCAAAACAAAAGAGAGCCTCTCTGATAAACCTGCAGGCTATATATAAATGTTGTTAGGACGCATCTCCTTTAGATTTAGAAATGAGATCTTAAGGAAAAATAGCTGGTTTCTTGGTGTCTCTTGCTGAAATGTATAGACTGGAGATAAGTATTGTCTGTGATAACTAAGCTAAAGAAAACATTTAATATAACACACAACCTATGGAATGTCACATCCTTTGGAATTTATTTTCTTAACGTTTCATGAAGGCCACAACCTCCCCATGGCTGAAACAAATGGATAAATTGATGCAGGATCAATCTGTTAGTTGCTACTACTCAGAACACAACCATCGTGTTGAAAGATGGTATGTTCCAGATCTTAGGTCCAAGAAGAAGTAACATTGAGAGTATTAAAGCAACATACCCATGTGGGTGTTTCCCATGACTGGCATAATGTTTAAACTTGATCACTTGTTCCTATACATAGAAAATTAGCATGCCTTTCATCTGCATCACAGATTCTTAAGGTACTAATGCTACATGCAGAAATAAGCAACCCACTTTAAAAGTGATGCAGGCAGTAGGTTGTCAGATTGTGAGGACTAATGAGACATAGGTACAGTATTGCCATTCTGCTGTTCATATAAATCACCCTGTAGCCTCTGGCTACCCATTTTAAAATAATGCTGATCTTGATGGACTGTTGATAGAATCTCACACTGAAATTCTGTTTCTAATGAAGTAGCAAGAAATTTTGAATGCCCAGGTTACTGTGCCGCTGGAATGTTTCCAGGTTATGTTTCTGTGTACAGTGGTGATTGTTTATTTGGGCATTTATACCCTCATTTTCTGTAATAAAATCAAATGTGACATGGCTTCCAAATAAAAATAAAGATCACAACAAAATTAAAAATACTGTAGCATTAAAAAAGATCACATATTCACATAGAAATTGGGGAGAGGCATTCCAACTCAATGGGTAAAGCACATTCATTGTCTGCAGAAGTTCCCATCATGTCCAGGTAGGACTGAAGATTCCTTTCTGAATCACTGGAGACTTCCTGCAGATTTTGGCAATACTGTACTGAGAGAGATGAGTGGTTGGTTGGTCTTGTTACCAGGCAGTTTCCCTTGTTGCTATTAATTCTCAAGCTTTGATTATGGAAGAAATAACTATTTCCAATATCCCTTGATGTATAATCCTCCCACATTTGCATTAAAGTGGTAAAATAATAATTTTCAAAACCCTTTAGTCCAGGCACCCCCAAACTGCGGCCCTCCAGATGTTTTGCCTACAACTCCCATGATCCCTAGCTAACAGGACCAGTGTTCGGGGAAGATGGGAAGTGTAGCCCAAAACATCTGGAGGGCCGAAGTTTGGGGATGCCTGCTTTAGTCACTGGTTAGTTGAATTCTAATTTTCTTTACCTTATGCTATTAGTCAGCAAGGAGAAAAAGGGGAAGGTGGAAAATAATACTGCCTTGAAAGTATTTAAAAGAATAGAACAGGCAGAATTTATTTTTAAAAGTAGTGCAGCAGAGGATATCTTGGGCAGTGCATGTATGACATGAACAATCTCATTCCTGACTGGATGGCTGAGATAAGATTGTATTACTGAGCATGTGATTTAAAAGCTCAGATAGTTTCAGCATTACTGTACTAGGTTAGAATGGCAAGTTGTGGCACATCCCCCAGGTTGCAAAAATGACAGCAGGGTTGCTAGATTTGACAATTTTGTTCAGTTTCATTATTTTATTTATTTTATAAAATTTATACATGGCTTGAATGGAAAAATCTTCACAAGCATTCTTGCTCATTTTTTAATTAGCAACATGTACTTTATGTTATTGCATAATCTAAAGAGGATGAATTTTAGTACTCAACATATATGCTATATAATGTGACCATGGTTAATTTGTTGGTACTGTTTGAATAGCCACCCAATTCCCATAATGATGAATTTAAAAATGTAGTTATCAGCCAGCGATGGAGGTGCTTTTCTCCCATTTAGCTGTTAATCAGGGAAACAACTGAGTGTTTCCCAAGTGCTTGTAGACTTCAAGTTCAAATTGTCACATTTTCCTACTCATATTTATATTTTATGAATATTATGATTATTTTACAAAATCAATATTAAAATAAGCAGAAACTTTGGGAGTATACTGTGAATAGGCGAGAATAAAGCTTTATCAATTTTGAGGAAAGCAAAACCACATCTCAGCTGTTATAAAAATCATTGGATTCCAGCAATATGTGAAGAAATTTCATATTTGGTCAGGGCTTTTTAACAACACTGTGCAAACACAGAATTAAGAGAGCCCTGTAACAGAATGAGATAATATTGTTAATGGAATAATGAAATGTGCAGATAAATATCTGGGTTTATGCAAAGTAAATGGAGATTAGATATGGCTTTAAAGCATGTACTACAGCCAGGTGTGTTTATGATAAGGAAAGTGAACAATGATGTGACCTAAGGAAATTGCTGGTTTTGTTCATGAAAATTAGCAGAGCTTTGGAAGCTATGAAAGAACTCCGCGATTAGGTTATTTCAACAGAAAGTGAAAATCCACTGCAGGAAATTGCTGGTTGAAAAGAATCATGTGATTTGGTTGGACATTTTAGCTGTTAGGCCAGAGGACTGTTTCATATACAGTATGCCTGTTGTCATTAGCCCATTTAACAGGCCTTATCCACCCAATCATCTGCTTCCCATGCTGTGCCACAAATTGCTTATGGAACTCCTGAATTAAAAAGCAGACTGCATTGTGGATAATGTGTGAGAAGAACTCTGCTGTCAGGTCATCACAGTAAAATTCTTTGGGCCACCATTTGCTAGTGGCTGGGTATAGGTAGATGCATATTGCCAAATTTAGATGAGGCTCATTTTTCCTGTAGTCGCTGATTGAGAACTTCAGCCCTCGAGTCAGGTGATGCATGTACCAATCTTTCCACATGGCATCCTGTTTCAATCTGCTTCCTTCCTGCCTCAGTGTCTCAGCCATTTTTTACTAGAACGTATTAGAACTGGCTTTCCTGTTGCTTGTTTTCTTCCCTTCCTGTATCTTTTGGCTTTCTCACTTAACTGACTGACCCAGTGTGTCCATTCCTGGCTGAATATTCTTTGTTATGATTCTGTCCCAGCCTTCTATTTTAATACTGCCCTTCCACTCCTGTTCCTAATGCAAACTGGTTTGGCAAATCTTACATAAAGCCTGAAGAATTGTCCTCTGGGACACTGACACCAGGAAAAGTGAAGAGATCTCCTGGATAAACAGAACTGTCTGCTTCCCTGAATCATGGCTGCTGATTTTGGTGGTCAGAATTGTCATAATATTGCAGATTTGTTTCTTGTCTTGATGATGACTATCTGAATTTTATAGAGGATTCCAGGGAATTTTCATGAATGTGCTCTGAATTCACATGGAGTGCTGCTCAGGCCTCCACCCCTAAGCTAAAGTGCTGGTCTAGAACAATGCCAGTCAACATGGTGCCCTCCAGATGTTTTGGGTTGCAACTTCCATCATCCCCAGCCAATATGGCCAATGGTCAGGGATAATGGGAGTTTTAGTTCAAAACATTATTGGGGACTGACATCTCCACCACCTGGCTAGTACGCAGAAGCATTTTCTGCTGTGCGCCCAAGCACCAAAAGAAGCTGCTGCCCAGCCAGCCAATTTGTGGGAATATCTTGTTGCTGTTTTATTCTGGATTATTTCATTTGATTTTTTAATATGTTGTAAACCGCTTTGAGATTTTCTTTAAAGGGGTATAGAAATGAATAATGATAATAAATCCCACCACATAAAAAAGTGACTAGACAGTTGTGGTGCCCATAGCCTAGAAGATTTAAAGGTGCCATTTGTTGATTAGCTTATATAACACTGGTTATCTAACGCTGGTTGTGAGCAAGCCATCATTTAGGAAAGGTTGACTACCATTACTATTTTTGTGTATGTGGGAAATGCAACGAATCTTTGAAGAATACTTAGTTTCCTTGGAACACAGCTTGAAAATCTCTGCTCTGCTAAACAAGGCTTAATTTTAGTCTACAATCTTAACTAATTGCTTATGCTGCAATAAATGTTGTAGTCTTTAAGGCGCAACAAAACTCTTTATTGTTCCTTCTGCAACAGATTAACATGCCTAGCCCTCTGAAAATCTTAACTGTTAACTTCTGTGTGTGTTCGTTAAGAAGAAGTTTAAGGGAAACACTTCTTTCAAGTGCTTAGGTTCCTTTTAAACTGCACTTGTCCATTCCCAGGAAAGTATTCCTTTATTAATAATAATGCCTGTTTAAAATTTGAATGCCAAATCAAACTGTATGTTGGAGAATAGAGCAGAAAGTGGTGGGGAGCTTGTTTTTGCATTTATACTCGCTCTACCACTCTCCCTCAAACGTTAAGCAATTTTAAATGGACAAAAAAGGAAGCACACTGCTTTAGTAATTCTTTCCCCATTCTGATATTTCCTGAAAGAGATACCGTCCCTTGGATTTCAGAAACATGCATGCCTGAGGGATTTTTTTCTTTCATTACACAACTCGTCTTGATTACTTCAGATCAGACAAGGAAGCATATTAGGAATACCAACTATTGCTAAAGTAGGTGACTTATTGGGGAGACCTTGTAACAGTCTTGCTTGATCTTTTATGCTTGCTATTATTGTTTCATCTTTGACAATTAAATGATAATTAGTTTTACATTTTATCTTCCAGAAATAAATAATCAGAAATAATCTGATACATTTAATAAAAAGTAGATGTGTGTTTTATTTAATGGTATAAACATGCACAGTAAATGATAATTCAGATACTGGAATAATAGTATTTAAAATTGTATAGTTGTCTCTTTGCCATTGTAGAATATTTTATATCTCTCCCACCTTCTATGGGATGATTTGTTAGAATGTGAATAACTTAAGGCAAGTCATTTATCTGCTATGGACCTGATTTATCACTGTTGGAAAATGTTATGCTTGGGGCATTTAAGGGAGCATCGTTTGCCACTTAGCAAACTAGTTCTTATATACTCAAGTATGATGGTACCTTTCCCATAATGCCGTTTTGAGTTTGAGTCATCAGTTGCTGCCCCATTATGTTAGCAAATGGCTTTGAAGATATCATTTGTGCAACACTAGTTCAATTGAATATAGTTCAAATATGTAGTCCAACCTTGATCTGACTTCCTCATGCAAAACAGTTGCAACACATGAAGGGGACACTAGAAAAGGCAATCAAGTTCACCCACAGTGGTTTACAGAAACCAAACCTATGTTAGGTGACCTGATAGTTTCATGTGTTGCCATAGGAAGGCTATAGTTGCAGCTTTTGACCTATGAATGCCAGAGTACTCCCAAAAGAACTTGAGAAATTCCAAATACAGGTGTCACCCTACTTAATGCATAGTCAACTTGTGCGCGACTGCGTATCTGCGTGGCACTGGGAAATACATACATACATATGTACGTACGTACCAGGAAATGGGGGGAAGTTCTCAGGGCTTGCAAGGAGACCCTCCCTGGAGCCAGAAGAGGATGTCATTGGGGGCACAGAAAGCCCCCCAAAGACCAGAGGCACAGCAAGGCTTTGTTTAGGCTACTCAGCCTCCCCACTTAACAGCTGAAACGGACGTATTCCAGCCAGCCCCAGAGCTTAAAGTACAGATATTTCGGTCTGGATTGAAGAGAGAGCTGGAGAACAGGAAAAAACGGGTGTTTAGAGGGTGTTCCCCCTTTTGTGATTTTCACTTATGCGCGCAGGGATGTTTGTGTAGATTCCTGCAGAACTTGGATGTCTGTTTACAATGTAATATTATAGTTAACATTTCCTTATTGTCTTGAATCATGTGATTATGTTCTTTTGACACTGTATTTTGATCAGTATGGCCTAGCTAGTGGTGTGCTGAGAGATCCCATGTATCCAGGTCATGCTTTGCTTACCTCCAAGTGAATGTGCAAACTTTGGATTACAACTACATCCCTACTTGTGTATTTATCCTCACAGGTCTATAATCAATTGAGGTGGGGCTGGGTACATCCACATTGTTTGTGTCCCTATGCTCTGGTATGGCCCTTCTCTGGTTCGCACCCATCTGTCTCGAGAGACTTTGGAGTGCATCTCCGAGGGTGAGGTCAAACTGCTGCTTTAGCAGCACCAAATTGACCTCCCTGGGGAAGAAGCCTGGGTAGTGAGTATGGAGGTCTTGGACTGCCCAGATGGCAAGATCCCCTGGCCCTTGCTGATGTGATCCAAAGGAAAGTTGAGCAATACATTTGGCACAGCTTGGCTGCAGGAGTTGTGGGAAGGAGGCATACAAGATGCCACCCAACTGCTTTAGGGACTGCACTCCAGATTTGGGCGGGATTTACTCCTTAGCATTTTCTTCTACCAAAGATATCTCCCAAGGCAGCAGAGGTTTAGGATCAGAGTTTTGCTTCTCCTAGATGGGCTACCTTCCTTGGCTTACGAGCTCTACCAACCCCTCACTTCCCTCTATCTAGAGCTTGTGCAGAAGCTGCGTTCTTGACCATCGGACCCACGGTTGGTCTTGTCCACTCAATTTGCTAGATCCTGTCTTTGCATGCAGGTACGATTCCCTCCCTAGTACTATCCATACATTGGGGGCATGTCTGCAGTGGGACAACTTGCCAAATGTGTGTTGCCTGTCTCCATGAGCCACAGCCCTGAGTGCTCAGGGTTATAGCTTGTGGGGCTAGCCAGTGCGTATTTGGCAAGCTGTTCTGCTGCTGCTATGCCCCTAATGTGTGGATAGCATTGGGGAAGGGGCATAGCAGGGCACCACTCATCCCTCATGGGAGGCTGAACACCTGAATAAGGCTTTACTCTAAAACAATTCCACTGATAGTAAATCTCATTGAAACAAATGGGATATGCTTTCAAGAAGTAGGCTTATGATGGTGCAGTAAGAGTACCTGTCAGTTCATACTGAAGGTAAACTGCAACATCTGAACTGTGGATTTTCTCATTTCTCACTAATGTTCTCATTGTGGCCCTTAACATGCATGATAGCAGGAAGATTAAAGTATAGGTAGTAGTTCTGCATGCTTCAGCAGTAATTGACTTTAAAATGTGAAAGTCTTTTTGACTAATTTTTGTATTGTTTCACTAATCAATATTTAATATGGTTTTCATAGGATATTTAACATGACACTGATATACTGGACAGGTAATTTCCATTATTTTGAAAACCTAATTTAATAGGGTGAATCCAGGTAACTGCCAGCAATGATCCCCTCTTGTGGCTGCAATCCTATACTCATTTATCTGGGAGTACATCCCATTGAACTCAATGAGGTTTACTTCTCTGTAAACGTGTATAGGATTGTGCTGTGTATCTCCATGTATCATACTGTTTTGCTAAGGACTTGTTCAGTTAATTCCATTTCTTACATTAAATTTGTAGCATTTTTGTGGTGAAAGGCCAATTGATCTTGACAGAAATTACCTTTCCAACTTAAGTGATTTGCTACCAAAGCTTAAAGGATAATATCCTCCCCCCCCTTTAAGGTTCAGTAATCTCTCTTTAAAAGCTAAAGGCTGTTTGGTCTTTTGGATAGTTTTACAGTACAATGCTATATATATCTTCTTGGAAGTAAGCCCCATTGAGTTCATTGAGGATTGCTTTCAGGTATGTTAGCATTGGATTGCAGCCTTAAAGTACACTTAGAGCTGCTGCACATGATTTTTTCCCCCTATGAGGGCTTCATGATTTGTGTGTTAATAATGATAAATATACATGCACTCTGTTGTCACATACAGTGGTGTACATGTTTATTGCACACAACAGTGGTTGGTGTAGGAGAAATATCATGTGTCAGTGGGCCCTTGGATCCTGCTTGTTAATTTCTCATTTTCCCCGTCTTCTCTCTGTGTGTGTGTTTGCTTGCTGCCTCAGCTTTAGGTATAACTTCTTGCAAGATCTGGAGGAGGGCTTGCATTTAAGCATGTCTTTTTCCTGAACAATGCATGAATTTTGCAGTTATTCTGGTGCATGAAGATGTGCAAAATATCATTAGCATAATGAAATGCAGAATGATGATGTCCAACTGACTAAGCTGTTAACATTTATGAGCAAATAACTTCTCTAGTTCTAAAATTGTATCCCCCCAAAGGTTTTGACAGTGCTTTATTATGTTTGTCCTTCTCTTCCAGTTTTTGAAGGTTTTTAGTTTTGCACTGGAAACCGCATTGGGCAGAGCCTGACTTTTTCTGTGTTTTGTTTAGCACCTTGTAGATGTAGGTGAATGATTTAGAATAAATATGAATAAATATTAAAATGATTTCTTCCTACTCTCCAAATTTGGTTTGTATCACTTTAATTGTGGCTCTTCCTTTCTTGTTGTAAATGATCAAAAAGGGCCTGTATCTAAACAGCCAGTTGTTTTCCTGATGCTGTGAAAAATGGCTTAAATAAAGTGTTCATTTTGCAGAACGTTTTGACCATGATTAAAAGGGAAGGTTAAAATTGCACCATCAGATTAAAATACATTATCTATGTTCAGCAGTTCTATGAGTGTAGAAGATCTTTTAGGTTTATATGCCATTTCCAGAGCTAGCACAAAGATGAGGAAAATCTAAGTCCCTTTGAGCTTAAGAATTTTAATAATGACTAGTGGAGGGAAATTATCACTAAAAGGTTGCCCTTATGGAGACATCTTCCAAACCGCTGATACCATTTATGTTGGTTGCTAGTCACAAGAAATGTACAGTACATGTGAAAAGGGTGTTTAGCTTGTAGGAAAGGCTGTTTCAGAGGAATGCTCCTTGCTCATATCCATGTACCAAAACATACAGTATCCTCAGCCTTATTTAGTAAGTCTAATTAAACAGAGTCATGTAGTATTTTTCTGTGTTAATTTCAAGTATTATTTACACTACATTGCATTGCAATTTGCAAAACATGCATTTGTTTTTGGCTGTAGATTTCATAACCTAGATTTTTAAAACCCCAACAGTCTTCTAGTTGTTAGACGTACAACAGTTCTCATTCCTAATTTGAGAGTTGGTGTACATACAGTATTGTCAAATCTCCCTACATCAGGGATTTCCACACAGTTGTTTTAAATGCTGCTCAAGCTTCTTTATTGCTATCTTCTTTTTTCTGCAAGTTCCTGGGTCTCTTTCCTGGACTGTCAGACTGTCATTATTGTTTCAGAATTCTGTTTCGGGTGGGGGAATGAATGTTGCCTTCTGAGTTGAGTTGGATTCAAAGTAACAATTAGCCTATGTTCTGTTATTGAAGCTAAAAACTCACATACAAATAGAATTATAATTCTGAACAGTATTATTTGTCTTTAGATTATTGACACATGAATAAGACACCATTTTAGAAGAGGCATTCTTTCCCATGAGAGGAGGAATAGCTCCGTTAATGTGTTGTCTGCTTCCCAGGGTTATGTAAACTCTTGTACTAGAACAGATTCTGCTGTCAGATGAATAGTGGCCATCTTCTTAACTGAAAGGTTTTTAATTGACGAAATGCTTCAGCTCTTCTTAAAATGGAATTTGAGGAGGGGAGAAAATCGAAAATGTTTCTTGCTTAATAAATGCATATTAATTTTCAAAAGATTTGGATACAGTGTAGTTTCTTGGACACTGTTCCCCAAATGAAGCACAACTTGATTTTCTTATGGGAGCAGTATGGTTCATGCATGGGCAAGAATGGTTGAAGGGTACTGTCAGGTAATTTAAACACAGTTCAGATGACTTTTGAAATGCATAGTGATGATTTTCAAATACAGTCATACCTCGGTTTAAGTATGCCTCGGTTTGAGTATTTTCAGTTTAAGTACTCTGCGGACCTGGCTGGAACGGATTAATCCACTTTCTATTAATTTCAATGGGAAAGTTTGCTTCAGGTTAAGTACGCTTCAGGTTAAGTATTTCACGGACTGTCTGGAACGGATTAATCCACTTTCCATTACTTTCAATGGGAAAGTTTGCTTCAGGTTAGGTACACTTCAGGTTAAGTACAGACTTCCGGAACCAATTGTGTTTGTAAACCGAGGTACCACTGTAGAGCAAAATGTTTAAAAAGATACATTTGCAAATCTGTTTTAATATTCTTAGTAGCATTAAATGTTAAATGAATTAACTTCTAAAGGAATTTAATTTGATTATAGCACAATCTTTGTGTAAGGTGTTTTATGAAAGAACAAGTTCAGAACAAGTTAGTAAACCGCTGCAAAATTTTACCAAATATTCTACTAAATATTACCTGACACCACCCTTCAAACATCATCTTCCTTTACTTACAGCTGGGTTTGTGACTTTGCATGCATTTCATTGAACTGCAGTAGGTGTTTGATTGTTTGCTGGCAGCATTTTGGAATTCTCACTGGGTTTGCATTTTGAAGGCATTTAGTAGGCCCCTAGCCTAGAGGATGTTTTTTTTTTATATATACAGTGGCTTTTTAGCTAACAATTAATGGCAGAGAATGTGGTCGCAATTCTCCTGTTTTCATATATCTGCAGCATTATTTTTTAAACAGAATCAGAATTAAGTAATCTTAACTAAAGGCAGCTCTTTTTCCTCAGATAAAAACAAAATACCCCTTCTCTAAAAATGATTTAAGAATTTTGCAGGCCTAAATGTTTCCATTACAATTATTTCTTCTAAGACTAACTCATTATATAAGGCAAATTCTAATACTTAACACTTGATTTTAGTTTATCTTAGGAACTTCTGGGAAGTAATTTTTTTGAAGTAATGCCCACAGAAAGTGGAAGTTGTGCCACTGCTCGCCAAGCCAAGCAGAAACGCAAATCTCACAGTCTTTCTATACGAAGAACGAACAGTTCTGAACAGGAGCGGTCAGGATTGCAGAGAGAAATGTTGGAAGGCCAGGTAAGTTTGGCTGGAGTTTGTGTGTATTTGTTTGTTTGTGTATGTTTATTTAAATTATCTACTTAATCCTATTATGGCAAGTTACAATAGCTTGATAACAATCTACTGAGCAGCAAGACTAATTCCATATAATTTCAAAAAACAAAAGATTTTTTTTTTTTAAAAAAAAACTTGCCAAGGCAGCATAGTTTAAAACTTGGGAATGCCTAAGCATTCAGTCTTTCACCTCATTTATCCTCAACACATCCTTTTGTGGTCTTCATTGGTCTTCACTGCTGAACAAGGAGTCAAGCCTGTGCCTTGGCTCAGACAGTTGTTTAAGGCGTCATCATTATCGAGGCAGCCACCATTCCATGCTACTTGGTTTATGATTGAATGATGGTCAATTGTTCTTGAGACTCCCTCAACCCTTCAAAGTAGTTTTTGGGGTGGGGAGCTGGGGAAGCTGAAAGAATGGGCAAAATAGCACTCACCTCATCTAGCAGAGTGTTCTGTGGCTCACTAATAGTCCCCCCCCCCCAATCAACTAGTCAGTGAAGATAGAAGTATGATTTAAATTTGAACTCTTATTTGGTATAATGGAAAAATTATTTCAGGATAGATTTTGGAGTAAAATTACAGAATTGGCATTAAGTGTCAAAAATGCACTAAAGCAATGTAAAACACTCCAATAATTTTTAATATTTTTATTCTTTCAAGGATTCTAAACTGCCATCATCTGTAAGAAATACACTCCTGGAACTTTTTGGCCAAATAGAAAGAGAGTTTGAAAACCTCTACATTGAAAATCTCGAATGTGAGTTGATCTTTATACAATGTATTGGAAACATATTTGAAAAGTTGAAATAGAGGGCATGGAAAATATACTAGATGCATTATATTTCAGCTAATTATTCTGGTCCCCTGCCCCCGTACATGATTGTGAATTAACAGCTCAGTAACAACTCTGAATGGACGCTTACATTTCCCAAGTTACATATCCACGTATCATAAGTGTTTGAGATCCTAGCACTTGCATTGTCTAATTCCTCTTAACTTGATCTATACTGTCTGTCATGTTTAGTATGTAGGTGTGTGTGTGTGTGTGTGTGTGTGTGTGTGTGTGTGTGTGTGTGTGTATATATATATATATATATATATATATATATATATATATATATATGAGAGATAGAAACAGAGCATTTGGATGTCTGATATGGCTTCCTGTTTAATTTTTTATTTAACTAAGTAACAGCTACACTTCAGTATTTTAAAGCCACAGCAGTTTGATCATAAGATGGCATAAAAATGTAACTATGCATAGCAAGGAATAATATGTTTGCCATATAAGCCCTCTACAGAATATGTGGGAGGGGAGGCAGTAGAACTGCCTGCTTTACCCCCACCTCCATCCTTGAGTTCATCTCCATCCCTGCTGACTTCACCTCCAGACCTTTGCACATTGAACAGAAGACCTGAAAGGGGGAATCTACATGTTATTGGCTGAATGTACATAGGCTCTCCCTTTCAGCTCCCCCATTCTTTTTGTGATGGAGTTCTTGATGTCTGGAGAGGATGTTTGGGACAGAGCCAGTGGGGGGGGGGGTTAACTTCCATGGGTTCTTGGAATTTGTGAAGAATTATGTCTACTTTTTAGGGCTGTATCATATATATAATTCTCCAAGTGAGGCATTGCAGAAGTTATTATCATTACTTGTGTTTATTGATTCAAGATTGCCGTGCCAGGTTCTAGACTGGATGCTATCTCTTTTTAAACTTGGGAAAAACATGTTAAGGTCTAATGCTGGGTTCATTGTCTCCCAATCTGGAGTGATCTTTGGCAAGCGGTGACTTGCTGATTGTGGAAGAGAGATAGCTGTCTTTCCTTCCTGAATTTTTATTTGCATTTACTAATGGCTCTTTTGCATCAGAGTTATTCCCCTTGGAACTGTAGTTTTGAAGCAACTTCCTCATGGCAACGCCTGCTGTGAAATTATGTCTGAATCTGATGGCTTCTGGTTTTAAGATTACGCTTACTCCTTGTGGTATACAGATAAACCGCAGATGCAAAAAGCCCTTTAGGTAGATGGAAACTGGAGACTACTAGGCTGCACAGTTGAGACCTCGGAAATAGGGAATGTGTGATAATTCAAAAGTTGTGATTGAATGCCTATTATCTTCATTAACATTGTTTTTTATGCTACTGCTAGTACGTAGAGAGATTGATACACTTAATGAACGCTTAGCAGCTGAAGGCCAAACCATTGATGGAGCTGAACTGAGCAAGGGACAGCTGAAAACAAAAGGTAAGAAGAAGGTGGACAAGTATACCTCTCTCAGTTGGCTTTTCATAACTTAAGTTGGTGATTTGTTGGAAGGGTGTTATCACAAATGTTCAAATAAAATAATGAAACAGCCTTAAAAAACCTCACTCCCTTTAAATTTATTTGTCTTAACAGCCAGTCATAGTACCAGTCAGCTGTCTCAGAAGTTAAAGACTACTTACAAGGCATCTACTAGTAAGGTATGAAACACACTGAACCGTTTATTTCCCTGCAGTATTTACTTGCTAGCCTAAATTTGGCAGTTTTTTGTTAAGTACTTTCTATTTGTAGATATGCTTAGTGAAGGCTAGCAGAATCGTTGGCGTCTGTTTTCCGCTCCTCTGAATTGTTGCTTCAAAATAATGTAATGAACGCATCATGAAAGGAAAGGAGGTTTGCAGCAAGGGAGAGCTGTGACAGGGTTTTTAAAAACCTGTTAATAGAAGATAGAAACTAATAGCATTTTGATTGTGAGGAATTCTGTAGGAATAAAATGTAGTTAATTTAAAGAGATGTTACATCCATTTCCCCCATGAATTTTACTAATTCATGGACATCATTTTTGTTGTGGCCTCGTTCAAAATGTAGATTCATAGAACTGGATGCATCTTCTAATTGCAGTTACCAGTGACCTGATGACACTCACATATCAATAGTGTGTTCTTGCCTCGTGGAAGTATTACTCATAAAGTCACATACAAACCTTTCATGCTGTTATCTTCCACAGGGCTTTCAAAATATATTGCTTTTTAGGTTCAAATATAAACTTTTGGTGTCTGCTGTGAACAGAGCTAAATAAGTATAAATTCCTATGGTGGCAGTATCAAATATAGGATCAAACACTTCACACTTTCCCAGTGTTGATCATCAAATTACATTGGGTTTTGCTTTCTGGCTGGTTTCCTGAACAGCTAGAATCAAGACCATTTTCCCACCTCATGTTTTTTGCATAAACACAGTTTGGATTTGGTCAGCCTTTCATCTTTCTAGGAAACTCGGAAAACTGTTGCAGTCTAGCGGGGCTTGTAGCTTATACTCCCATCTCCACTGCTGAGTCTATGCTCAATGTTCCCCAAACCATTGCTACTTAGAGAGGTGACCATACCAGGAATTAGAAAAGGACTTTGATTTCAAATTTGTACACCCCCCCACTTGGGATCGGGTCAGGAATGAGATGAAGAAAGTGTGTGGAGCACTCTTCAGTACAGAATACTTTAGGGTAGTTTTTTTTTTTTAGCTTACTTTTGATCCTGCTTTTTAATGCACGCTTATTAGGCAAATACAGTCAATAGATTAAAAAGTTGGTAATCGATCAGATATAATTTGAATGTGCAAACCTATGAGAAAATGCCAAGATGCTTAAATTTGATAATGAATTGTGTTTAGTGTTCATTTTCAGTTTAATTTTCATTTTCATTTGTCTTTCTACATAGTTCGCAATGTCAGTATGAATGTTGCAGGATGTAAATATCTCCTCCATTTTGCATTAATGTATTATTAATCTATTAAATATGAACAGCAGTTCACTTTCTTAAATAGTCATTAAAATAAAGACATTTACTATTTTGTGTGTGTGTGTGTGTGCGTGTGCGTGCGTGTGTGTGATAAATTGTTTTTCTTTTAAAGAAAGTGCTGAATACTTATCTCTTCTTACTTGCTATGTAGCGCTCAAATTCTTTCCCAGGCAAATCAGGTGGACCTCGCAACTTCAACGTGGGAAGCTGGGAAATATGGGGTGGAGACTCCTGGGTAACTGCTTTGCTTCCCAGTGTGCTAGTATGCATGCCCAGCTAAACAGTAGTGAGCGGTGGAACATGCAGAATGCCATCTTAACCAGTTTTCTTCTATGGATATCATATCTGTCAACTGTTCCCTCTTGGAGGACCTTGTGCCACCCATCCTTAACAATTTCTTGCTTTTGGATACTAATTGATGAGGTCAGAATCTGAAAACCAAAAGCAGCTTTCCCCTCATTACTGTACATTCCTTTGCTACATTTGATGAAGGTGTTGGTACCAGTCTGGATTAATACAGACTGATGAGTTCATCCCAGTTAAAACAAACGAGGCCATTACTTTCTTTATTAAACTGAATAAATTCGGTATAATTCTCCACACTGCTTTTCTTGGTTTTTAGGGGTTTTGTAGCCATTGGGTGGGTGGGGAGCTTATCAAGTGTATTCAGGATTCAGCATATGCCATATTGCAGAGAAGTAAGTTGCAAAAAGACTGGTGTTTATTTTCTTATATGACTACTATAAAGTAGAAGAATGCTGCAGAAAATCTTGGGCTTCTTAGTAAAGGACTAATTCAGGACTGCTGCAGCTGGAAGTAAAATCAAGCAAAGTTCAAAAGCTCACAATAGCTCATATGCAATGTATTAAGCAGTGAGAATAAAATTAATGAATGGAAACTTATAAAAGATATAGTATTTTCCTTGGACATTCCTTTAAGAAGATTTTGTCTTTTAATGATTGGGAAGTTTATTTAAGAAAACGTGTATCCTACTCTTTTTGTGATAGCAACACAAAAAACTCATTGACTACAATTGTGTAATCGAGTCCTCACTTCATAAGCCAGGACATGCAGCAGCTTAGTTCATTTGCAAGCACCCCTTCTGCTCCTGCATCATGTGAGTGGGGGGTGGGGGTGGAAAAGCCCAAGAAAGTGCAGTTAACTAGTTCAGTGTTGACTTTTGCATCCTGGCTTGTTTGGAAGCCACAAGCCATAGTTCCCAGCTTGCATGTAATGGGAACTTGCAGTGTTCTGGTTTCCTTCCCTGCCGGTGTGAAGGAAGAAGCAAAGGGGCTGCATGTGTGTATTTTCTGGCTTATTAAGCCATGACTTAATTACATAAACTGGACATTGAGTGAAACTTGTTTCTAGGTAACACTTACATCATAATAGGTTCTTCTTGCACTAACATGCCAAGTGGGAGAATCAGCATTAGATGGTTTCTGTTCTAGGCATTATCTCAACAGTTCATGGGGTTTCTATCCTTTTCTCTGAGTCTAGAAGCAATCTCACCAGCACTGGCAAAAGGGACCTTAAACTCAAATGCCATCTCCAAAACATTGGGGGGGGGGATTTTATTTTATTTTATTTCTGCTGAAGGGCCACATAGCCCTCCAAGCAAACACTCTGGGAGCAGCTTGCCAAAAGCAGATGGGGCTAAAGTAAAAAGTAGATGCTTCAACTGATACCTGTGCAGGCAGTTACAGACCCCATAATGCAGTGG